>NW_015635544.1:77977-79132 GCF_001515625.1 Sinocyclocheilus rhinocerous | reverse complement strand
AGCCACACCTACCTAAAACGGCTCGTTCTAACACGCCCCCACATACCTACGTCACTATTTGGGCGGCGTTATGCAACTCTTCCCAGATAGTGACGTAGGTATGTGGGGTGTGTTAGAACGAGCCGTTTTAGGTAGGCGTGGTTGACTCTTAACTTTTATAAAGAATATCTCTTTGGATTTGAGACTTTAGTCTTTGCAACTTTACAGATCTTCTTTATGCACCAAGAGCTTGTAACACTCCAAAGAGAAAGGAAAAATTGAAATCGCATCATATGACCCCTTTAATGTCAAATGTCTGTAAAGTAGCCTAATTCAGCTCATGCTTAAAGCTTTAGCTTGATTTAATTGTTTTTATACTTAATTTTTAGCTGCTGCCACGTTCTAGTTTCTTTTTTCTGTCTTTTTCCTTTTTTTTGCCATGGGATAGCATTAAAATGAACATTAGTTCAATAATTTACATTTTTCACCTCTGATATTATAACAGTTATTAACAGTTATTAAGAATTAAATTAAATATAAAATGTTAAATATTAAGAACCTGTTGCCATGGTGAATTGTAATTTCATGGCTCCACTGATCATGGGCCCGTTCTTCATACATCGCTAACTCCGTTATGTAGCGAATCAGCTCATGGGGAAATATGAATAATTAATCATAACTAGTTATAATTAATTATAAATATTTAGATCCGCTGTAGATATTTACTTGATCTCTCAGGGTCAACTGTCTGTCAGATTGTTGACGATTTGGCATTATCTTGGATTGTTTGGTTCTTCGAAGCTCATCCCGGAGTTGCTGTCATAGCAACAGGTCCGTAAGCTTAAACCTGATCGGGATCAGCTTATTTCAAGTAAACAGGATTAGATTGCATCTTTTTAAGCAGAATTGATATTTAAAATCTGTCCGCTACCACCGCTACTTTATTACAAGTGTACCCTACTAATCCAGGGACAATAATTTAAAATAGTAATCATTAAAAAAAATGTAAGATAATATAATAATGTTGTGTAGTGTTTAATTAGACACAGCCAGTTTTACTCACTGAAAGATTTATTCGTCATAAAATTATTACTTCATAATTGTATTCGAGTCTTACATACATGCTATACAGATAATGTAGAGTCGTGCATTAATTTGAGTGATGACAGCTATTAT
>NW_015635544.1:65520-75397 GCF_001515625.1 Sinocyclocheilus rhinocerous | reverse complement strand
CTCAATCCAGCCATACTAATCAAAAACAACAGGTGCGTTCGAAGAACCGAATTAGCCAGATCCTGATTAGCGCAATGATATCATCTTGGATGTGACATTTCATCTCGGATGTAATAAGCGACGTACGAAGAACGGGCCCCATGACTTTTCATAGTCGTGGTGCACGCGCTAAACTCGGAGTCAACATACTGCATTGAATGAACTAAGACAATTCAGCCATTCTGAAACTGAAAACTCAGTTTCCCATCTCACGGTAAGTCAACTCAGAGTTCAAGTTTAAACTCAGAGTTGGTTGAACCTCCTTATTGAAAAGGGCCCCCGGTTGGGAACCACTGTTTTTAGTGTTCATATTATTAAGCAGAGATATGCATCTGCATTTGAATATCAACTACAAAGATTTACTCAAACATTCACTCCACTCCTCTGATCCTTAAATATTAACCAAAGCTAAATCAAATTCGTATGTGGAAAAACCTTGCAGTACTTAATGTACCTGTAACGTGGGAGTGGAGATCCAATTGCAGACTTTATTAAAAGAGAGCATGGTCAAAACAGGCAGAGTCCAGAAACGGCAAACACAAGGCAGAGGCAGAAAAGTAATACACAAACAGGCAATGATAATAGCAGGCAGTAAATAATCAAGAACAAGGAAACAAACCAGGGTCAAAACACAGGTAGGGCAAAACTAGGAACACTAGAAAAACATACGAACATTCAATAACCAGCGATGAAATAGTGTGTGTGTGTGCCATTCTTATAGTGTTGGACTGATGAGGTGATGAGAGACAGGTGATTGCAATTGATGATGTGTCCAGGCAAAGGGTTATGGGAAATGGAGTCCGGGGGTGAATGGTAAAGAGTTCAGGATGAGGTGCCCTCTAGCGGAGCTTGTGGGCACTCCAGCTAGAGATCGTAACAGTACCTCAGTACGTAAATTCCTTTAATCATAAATACATTAGTTACTCATATTACTATTATTTATTATATTAATACATGATACAATTAATAAATGTTTGTCTTTGATCTTATTGTTCTAGCTGTTGTTCCTACAACTGTAATCCATACTATCTTGGCTTTATGTATTCAATTTATTATTTTTTTCGTTCCACTCCTTATTTTCACTAACATCCACCCCTAAAGATATTATTATTATCTTTATTATCTTCTCTCTTATTGTCTCCGCCCTTGCTGGCAGGGAGGTTGGGAGGGAGAAGAGGGTAGGAAAAAAAGGGGGTGGAGGAAGAGAAAAAGCTATTTTCTTTGTAAAACTTTTGTTTATTTACCTGTCATGTTTCTCTATTTGTTTTATGTTTTTGAGTTAGTGTACTGCAAAAAAGAGACTGAGAACAGAATGAAATCATTATAACATAAGTTTAGGTCAATGCATAGCTGTGTTAAAGGGATAGTTCACCCAAAAATGAAAATTAGCCCATGATTTGCTCACCCTCAAGGCATCCTAGGTGTATATGACTTTCTTATTTCAGACGAATCCAATCGGAGTTATATTAAAAATTGTCCTGGCTCTTCCAAGCTTTATAATGGCAGTGGGCGGGTGTTTCTGTTCAACAGTTCAAAAGAAGTCCAATAAAGCGCATCCATCCGTAATAAAAAAAAAGTGACTCACACGGCTCCAGGGGGTGAATAAAGACCTGTAGCGAATCGACGCGTTCTTGTAAGAAACATAACCATATTTAAAACGTTATAACCACTTTTCTGTAGTTTGTGCTAACTGTCATACATGGAAGCCGTTCCGGGCGGATGACGTAGGATGTATGCGTAGCACATGCGTCGGTGAGAATATGCTAGTCTCGCGAAAACCAACGTTTGTTTACAGGAGCAAAGGAAGCAAAGTTTCCTTACTTTAGCAAAGGAAAACCAGTCTCCTCTTGGCTTATATCGAAATCCTCCGGCATTTTACTTTACAAATCCTCGTTTTGTACTTCTAATTCGTGACCGGTGTTTTGTTTTGTTCTCTCCTCTCTGCTTCCGTGTTCGTCACTTCTCACCGGCGCATGCGCTACACATACGTCCTACGTCATCCGCCCGGAATGAACGCACATAATATTAGTGGAAGCTAGAGATTACAGTTTATAAAGTTTTAAATATAGATATTTTTCTTACAAAAACGCATCGATTCGCTACAGGAGCCTTTATTCACCCCCCGGAGCCATGTGGGACACTTTTTTTATTACGGATGGATGCGCTTTATTGGACTTCTTTTGGACTGTTGAACAGAAACACCTGCCCACTGCCATTATAAAGCTTGGAAGAGCCAGGACAATTTTTTATATAACTCCAATTGGATTCGTCTGAAAGAAGAAAGTCCTATACACCTAGGATGTCTTGCGGGTGAGTAAAGTATGGGCTAATTTTCATTTTTGGGTGAACTATCCCTTTAAATGTGAAGGTAAGGTAAAATAAAATAAAACAAAATATACAATAAAATATAAAATAATAAAATAAAATAAATACATAATGTTACCAGCTGTATGTTTGTCTTTCAGGACTCTCTGGCATTAGGTAAAACTGATGAGGAGGCCCTCAAACAGTTCCGGCAGAAGTTTGATGAAGCTCTGCGAGAGAGTTGGACCACCAAAGTCAACTGGATGGCCCACATTGTGGCTCATCCTTCATAAACCGAGGGAAACACAACATCAGGCTCCAAACTGAAGGGTTCACCATAAAGCACCATTATGTGCAGCAAAACTGTTTACAAAAATGAAATACAGCTTATTTATGATCTTGTGAAAATGATGGCCATGGATCTAAATGATCTTCAAAGGTCAGGAGTCTGTAGGAATAATTGAAAAGAAATTCTAAGCTTCTAACGCTTTTTTTATTCTGTTGAATATCGACTGCCTCTGACCACAGGAGAACCATACAAAACTCTGACTTGACATCGGATGTAATTGCCTTATACAAGGTAACAAAACAGAAAATGTCAGCTTTTTCTTCCTCCACTGAAAAATCCATAAACAATAAATAACTCCAGCATGTCCTTCTAGAGAGAAACAGGAGTCCCTAAACCAAGACACAGCAAGGCAAGTTTTGGCTATCCAGAAATAAGGTGTTTATTGTACAACTATGTTAATGTATTGAGACTCATAGACTTTTGAAAACGGACAAATCAAAGCACAAGCTCAGAGAAAGTGCATCTTATACCGAAAGGTAAACGTGCCTCACTGCACAAGAAACTTTTTCTTTTGATTTTTTTTTTAACTATGTGCCAGACTACTTTATTATGAGGAATAGTCTTAAAAACACTGGAATCATGTTATAGGTATAAATATTTTATGAATTTTAAATGTTGTAATAGTAAAGCACTGTTCCTATATACCACAGTACTACTTTATGTATAGCAGAATTTGCTGTAATTAAAAAAGTGGGGTGGCTTCATACACAGATATTCATTGATGATCACTTTGAACAAACGCTGTGTAGATGAAGGACCTTCCTCAACGTCCCTCCTCTCCTCTCTGTGTTGAGCAAAGCTCATGTAGTTTGTTCTTTGGTGCTAGCCATAAAATATATCCCAAATCTATACGTAAGCACAGCATTGTAGCCAAACCCGTTGCTCATTTTTGGTGCCTGTTATTTTAAGAGTAATTCACAAATTTAGGGCTTACTATATGCCTGCATATCAAAACTCACAATTTCAAATCCCTATTCACCTATCTGCACAAAAAGACTCCGAGGACCAAAAAGGGGAGGTTAAACTGTTATGACAGCCACTGTCTAATGACAGCTCGGACAGTAGTAATCACTGTTTATTGCTATATTGTAAACCACAGAGAGTAATTATCAATGTTTTTTTTTTTTTTTACTACACATAACAGGCTGTCTCTAGTGCTGCTTCTCTTTTTGGCTGTGTGACTAGAGATGTATAGATGCACTGAGCATGTTATTTTTACACTGAATATCTGTATGTGTGAATGGGAAGAAAGACTGTGTACTGTGATATAATTAAATTATTAAGAGCAATGCAAATATTCTAGGAACAACATTCCAGAGAATTATGAGTTCATTCCCTGTGCTGTTATGGTACATGAGAGAATAAGATCTGTGTCTATCAAATAAATTTAATTTTATACTAGAACAGGTTATACTCTAATATCCATTGGCCCTACACCTTGTGCTATATTAGGGGGTGTCTTGATGCCTTGGTGCAATATGCAGACATAAAAGCGCAACTGTAAACCTATTTTGAGAGTGTATGTGTGTGCGCTCATGCTGCTGTATGTTACACTGATGACCTTTGATTTTACTGAAACTTTTAATACAGGCTTTGCTCTGTCTTGCCCATTTTATAGAAATACTATTAAAGTTGTTTTCATTGAACCCTTCTTTTTAATTTCAATATGATTTAGGGGGAAAAATCTTGAAAAAAGTTAAGCAAACAAACAAAACAAACAAACAAAAAAGTTTTAAAGTTTGGTCCAAAATAAAACTTCAGAAGACACTTGGATTAAACCACTGCATTTAAGGATTATGTTTATGCAACCAGTCCTTTTTGAAACTTCTGGACCCCATCAGCTTTCAGCATGAGGGTAAGTAAGTGATTTTTTGAGTGAATTGAACTGTTCTAGGCACGTTTAAAGGGTAGTTGCATATATCATAGAGACACTGGTTAGTCTAACCAGTGTCTCTACGATATATGCAACTACCCTTTAAAGGAACACGCCACTATTTCTGAAAATAGGCTCATTTTCCAACTCCCCTAGAGTTAAACAGTTGAGTTTTACCGTTTTCGAATCCATTCAGCAAATCTCCGGGTCTGGCGGTAGCACTTTTAGCTGCAGCTTAGCATAGATCATTGAATCTGATTAGACCGTTAGCATCTCGCTCAAAAATGACCAAAGAGTTATTTTTCCTATTCAAAACTTGACTCTTCTGTAGTTACATCGTGTACTAAGACCGACGGAAAATGAAAAGTTGCGATTTTCTAGGCCGATATGGCTAGGAACTATACTCCCATTCTGGCGTAATAATCAAGGAACTTTGCTGCCGTACCATGGGTGCAGCAGGCGCAATGATATTACGCAGCGCCTGAAAATAGTCCCCAGCTAGGTAACTTCCAACGTGACCGGCACTAAGTTTGTGTAGTTGCAGAGTTGTATATGAGTAATATCATTGCGCCTTTTCATTTTCCATCGGTCTTAGTACACGATGTACACACAGAGGAAAGCCTTACTACTTTTATTGTAGCAGGGAGACAACTTAATGCTCTGTCGCGCCGCAACAGCGGTCGTGTCCGTTGTAGACATTACTATCCGTCAAGCAGGTAACGTTATTATTGCTAAAATAGCGGACTAGTCAAAAAATACATTGGCATCATCTGTATTAAAGAGAAAATAATCACTGATGTTTAAGTGAATAAAATAGCCTTGACAGCCGAGTTCCACAACTTTTCTCACTCACCGGACTAGTGTGTAGGTGATGCAGGGTTGCCAGGTTTTCGCAAAAAATTGCTACTCAAAACTAGCCCAAGTTTCGAGGGTGGTTCCCCGGTAAAAATCACGTTCCGGGGGTAAAATACACGTTTTTCGGCGGGGTTCCACCAGTAAAATTCGCATTCCAGGAGCTAAATATCACATTAGGGGTGTTGTTTAACTACTTACAAAGTTATTTAAAGTATAAAACATTGTTATTTACAATACACAGTGTGGTTTTAATCAAATTTTTAGGGGGGACAACCCTCAGACGGGGGGGGGTTCCTGTCCCTGAAAAAACTTGCCATTTCGGTCCTGTTTAAAAAAAAGAAAAAACAAGAATTCCGCTTAATTTTTTGTTTTTCATTCAGAGTTTGGGCGCTAAATAGGAAAAGGATCTGCCGCCCGCAATTGATTTTGATATTCTAGGTATTATCAAATTGCCAGAGTTTTGAGAACTCGGTGGACGTGGAGGACTATAATGCAAGCTCGTTCAAATACGAGATACTGTAGCAGATGGCTGCATGGTTACAATTTTATCTCTAAAAGTATCGATCTTGGAAGTAAGGTAGTTCATGGAGTCATTACTGCTGTGCTGTTGGGAAATGTCAACACTTGTTGATGCTTTATTTTTCGTTAATTTAGCCACTGTATTGAATAAATACCTGGGGTTATGTTTGATTTCTTCTAAAAGAGACGAAAAGTAATCAGATCTAGCAGTTAAGATCTAGACTTAACTGAGTAGTTACCCTAGTTCACACAGTTTCAATAAATTGCGATAGGTTAAATTAACTCAGTAAACTAAATAAGCAGACAAACATGACTACAGTCAAGCGCAGACCAGTATTGAAGTGTAGGCTACAGAAAATACGCAGCAGTCATAACTTTGTTTTTGCTGAGTTTATTCAAGTTATAATGTTAATGGGAAACAATACTCTTGTCATTTATAGTCGTATGGTATATATATATACACACACACACACACACACACATTCAACATGACTACAAAATGTCATGCCTTTGAAAAAATAAAGAAAACATCAGAAGAAAACGCCGCGCTCTCCACAAACATGAACCAATTAGAGACTGTCCTATGGGGTGTGTTGAAGTGTCGAGTCAGACGTCACGTGTGAATCACGTGTAGCAGTGAAGTTTTTTTTTTTTTTTCACTAACATGTATCATAACACGCTACCAGGGCTGGATTGGTAATCGGGCATACCGGGCATTTTCCCGGCGGGCCGACGCACCTAAGGGGCGGACAGAAGGTTTTTTGTTTTTTTTGCCAAGGACCATCACGCACGGACAGCGAGCAGCCAGTGGCCCATTGGTTTGTCTCCTGTATTGACAGCGTAAACCATCCAATCACAATGCGCTATAGACGGAGCGATTAAGTATTTTGCTCCGCCTATATAAAGATCGCTTCACCCCAAAATATTTCACAATATTACTGCTTTTGCTGTATTTTGGATCAAATAAATGCAGGCTTGGTGAGCAGAAGAGACTTCTTTAAAAAGCATTAAAAATCTTACTGTTCAAAAACTTTTGACTGGTAGTGTATATCATATATATATACAGTATATATATATATAAATGGTGGTGGGCCGCCTGGACCAAAAAATGCCTGGGCCGATTTTTTGTCCCAGTCCAGCCCTGCACGCTACTCACACGGGTCAGTGCAGTGTTTCAGCGAGTGCACAATTAACTTGCCCTTCATTTATTCCTCTCAATGGACGTGACATCTCCGTCTGATTTATAACGTGACGTCTGCGTCTGTTAAATTTATGTGTATGTGTGTTCTTATTTAACCCATCCACATTGTTGTGTCGGTTTATGTTTTCCCTTGAAAAAGTCTGGATCTTACATTTGTCATAATACTAATGAATACAATTCTTTCTTCATAGCACCAGCTGTTTGTTTCTATACACAAAAAAGATCTCTTGTGTTTAAGAACTCATTGCACTCACTCATAATGTGTCGATTTTGTTAAAATTGATATAATCCATATAGATAAAGTCCAGTCTTGTGCATTTTCAATGATCGTCATAGTTTACATCAGGTAATACTGACAGAGTACACTGTTATATTGGCAACATGGAATTTCTTCCAACATTATTATTAGTACTTTTTTAGTACTTTCAAAAATTAATTTGACACATTACTGCTTTTTGCAGCTGTAATTTTGCAGTGTAATTTATTTATTTTGACTTGTAAAAGCCCTACAGTGTCATATTATAATTGAATGTTTTGACCAAATATAAGACATTGACATTTGAAAAGATTCATACACTTAATAAGGTTAAAATGGTAAAGGTAAATAATGGCCATGGAGTAAATATCACAAATATGCAGACTGAAGTATGTAAAAGCTGGTATAACACTGATGAGAATATTGATACAGAAAAAAATGATATTTACATAAAAAAATTTTTTTTTAAAACCTGGACCAAGTAAATGACCAACGCTATAAGTAATACCTTCAGATACAAATAATTTTCCTGTTAACAGTGACAGTTTTTATACAGTGGAGCTTCATGTGCTGCTGACTGCAACATTTACAGTATTACAGTATTGTAACACTGATACAGTTTTCATGTTTGCAACATTAAAAAAAATGCAATTCAAATACAATTCAAATGTTAAATTCAGTTACAATCCTAAATAAAAGGGCTCAAGGAACTATGGGCTGTCTTTTTCTACCTATCCCTCTATAGGTAGATCTTGCCTTTCATCAATTCCCGAGGGGTTCGGCCAATCACAATGCACTGGGTCAGCTGGCCAATCAGAGCAGACTGCACTTGTCGGAAGGCGGGACTTTGTAGAAAACGAAGCGTTCGAGAGAGGCGGGGCATAGAGGACCTACAATAATGTACAGTATTTGAAAAATAATGTGTTTTTTGAACATTAAAGCATGTCAACATATTCTGTTACACCAAATACACAGAATAATGATCTTTAAAAAAGCATCATATGACCCCTTTAAGCAGTGATCTGAGAAATGTACCAAAGCGACAGAAAAACTGGAAGTAAAAGGTACAGTCAGTTATTCAACATGTCATAAAAAACTTGTAATGCACTTGTTTACATTTATACAATTAACTATTTTTATTTTTTTAGAACAATTTTAGAAAGGCCTTTCTAAACTGACCTTTCGCAAAAACAAGATAGCCTACTATTGCTATGTCCGACAAGTCACATGACATGTTCTTACACAGTGAAAATACATTGCGGGACAAAGCAGGTTACTTAGTATAAAACAAATTGTCAGCTTAAAATTTTTGTCATTTTTAAGAAGTTCAAAGAATAAATAGACCCACAGTTTGGTGACTCTAGAGCCACAGTTCAAGCAGCACGTGAACTGATCGATCATCTCTTTTAGTTACAGCACATGAATGAATATGGTTATGTTGTTTATGTGTGATGTTAAAAACCATGGGAGAATTGAAAGAGAAACCCTGGCTCCAAAATGTTAATTCTCTTCTGGATTCTTCCATCCGCTTTATAAGTGATGACTTCCCCAGGACATTTATTAAAGCATATTGCCACTCCTCCAGATTGATTAGAACCATGACTGAACAAAGTCTTGTCACCCCAGTCCAGAAAGAGGTATCCAAACCCGAAGAATGAGTCTCTTGTAGAAACACACAATGAGCTTTCTGTCCTTTGCAAAATAAAAAAAACGGTCTTCTTTTAACAGTGTCTTTTAAGCCCCTAACATTCAGAGAACCAAATACAATTTTGTCCATGATCATTAACACTAAAACAGAGAAAAAGGAAAAAAACTAGTAAACCAAAAACTCTAGTAAATAAAAACACAAATCAAACCATCACTTGTGAATTCACACTCACTCTCTATATGAACCGTAACTTACAAATAGAGCTCCAGTGTCCCACTGAAAGGTTTCCAACTACCTGTCAATTAAAAACGTAACACTTCACCCATCAAAATCTATCCGTTGACCTTCAATGAAGCCATATGGACCGCGAAAAAACGTACTCGGTTACTAACGTAACCTCAGTTCCCTGAGATACGGGAACGAGTACTGCGTCTGCTTAAGACGCTATGGGGAAAACTCCTTTTTCTCCGAATACTAAAGCCTTTTCAATAACGCAGTCTACCCTGCACCATTGGTTCGTGCAGCGTAATAAAAACAAACTATGGCGACAAAGCCCGCCAGAATGGGCGGGTTATATGGCTATATAAGCGGGCACTTGCCATCGGATCCTCAGGTTACTTCGACTGAAGCAACGACTGAGTCGTGCAGCTACATAGCACGGCCAGCAACGCAGTACTCATTCCCGTATCTTAGGGAACCGAAGTTACGTTAGTAACTGAGTATGTTCCCTATAGATACTTCACTCGTACTGCTTAAGACGCTATGGGGAACCAGTATAATCCCACCGTCCTATGCTAGAGGAACGACTAATACTTGAACTTGCCTTGAGCACC
>NW_015635544.1:63574-65339 GCF_001515625.1 Sinocyclocheilus rhinocerous | reverse complement strand
GACAGCACTTTTTTAAACTAAATTTCAATATCGTGATAATACCGCATACCGTGATAAAATCATTAGCAATTAATCGCAACATGAGAATTTGATACCGGCATATCCCTACTTGATAGCGTCGATTATCCATTTGGAAAGTCTCTGCTTCGTGACCGGAGACCCTCTGGTGCGGCCACCGAAGCATACAAAAAGAAGGCAAACGCCTGAAGCACTGGTTTTGCCATATGGCCAGAGTAAGTCCGTTTAAGCAGAAAGGACATCCAGATTATAAAACCTGGTAAATGTGGACAGCGAGGCCCAGCCGGCCGCCGCACAAATTTCTGCAATGGACACACCGCTAGACCAAGCCCAGGAAGAGGCAACGCCTCTTGTTGAGTGGGCTCTTACTCCCATGGGGCATTGTAGGCCCAAAGAAGAGTACGCTAGCTTGATAGCGTCGATTATCCATTTGGAAAGTCTCTGCTTCGTGACCGGAGACCCTCTGGTGCGGCCACCGAAGCATACAAAAAGCTGTTCCGACTGACTGAATGGGGCGGAAACGCTTAATATATATTCTCAATACACTGATGGGGCAGAGTAAATTCAGCTCTTGGTCCTACTCCGAAGGAGGAAGCGCCGAAAGAGCTATTACCTGTGCTCTGAATGGAGTCGAGCTGACTGGCCAGCTATAGGAGCATGTGAGGCTGCTATGGCTGCTACATTGACCTTGAGCGTGGAGGGGGAACAACCCTTATCCAACAGCTCTTGCAGGAAGGACAATTTCAGAGATATTTCGCAGGAAAATTGGTCTGCGCCGCGGGCCGTACACCAGGCGGAGAAGACAGACCATTTAAGGGCATAGAGCCGCCTTGTAGAGGGTGCTCTAGCCTGAGTTATTGTATTTAGCACGCTCTCGGGGAGGTCAGCAGGCTCCCATTGAGAGACAAGAGGTGCAGAGCCCACAGCTCGGGTTGGGGGTGCCATATCGTTCTGTTTGCCTGAGAAAGGAGGTCTCATCTCAGGGGAATGGGACACGGGGCTGCTGAGAGCAGCCGAGACAGCTCTGCAAACCAGTGTTGGTTCCTCCAGAGCGGGGCCACCAACAGAACCTTGTGTTTCTGCTCCCTGATTCGCCTGATTACCTGTGGGATCAGAGCGATCGGGGGAAAAGCGTAAAGGAGGAGGTTGGGCCAGTCGTGGGCCAACGCATCCCTGTCCTTCGAAAAGTAAATTGGGCAGTGCCTTCTGAAGTGAAGAGGTCGACCTCTGCCTTGCCGAAGATTTCCCAGATTCTTTGAACTGTATGTGGGTGGAGCATCCACTCTTCTGAGGGGACGTTGCTCTGAGATAGCAGGTCTGCTCCTTGGTTCAACCTGCCCGGCACATGCGCTGCCCTTAGCGAACGCAAGTTGAGCTGAGCCCATTCCAGGAGGCGCTCTACCAGAATGAAGAAGCGTTTCGAGGAGAGACCGCCCTGGCGATTTATATATGACACCACTGTCATGCTGTCTGAGCGGACTAGCATGTGGTGTCCCCTTAGGTCTGGCAGAAAGGTGCGAAGGCCCAAACATACTGCCAGCATTTCCAGGCAGTTGATGTGAAGCCGACTCTCCTCTTTCGACCAATGACCGAAAGCCGGTTTGCCATCGCACAGCGCTCCCCAACCCGTGTTGGAAGCGTCTGTCAAGACCACCTTCCATCTGCAGACCATTCCCAGGGGCACGCCCGTTCCATCCACTGAGAGTCTTTCCAAGGGGCCAGAGCATCTTCTGAAATGCCTTGAGAG
>NW_015635544.1:57158-57239 GCF_001515625.1 Sinocyclocheilus rhinocerous | reverse complement strand
TTTCTGTCAATTCTGTCAATATGGGGTGCTGTGTGTACATTAATGAGGAAAAAAAATTTACTTAAATGATTGGCTGCAATA
>NW_015635544.1:55215-56938 GCF_001515625.1 Sinocyclocheilus rhinocerous | reverse complement strand
GTCTTTCTTTGGCCTGCGCTCTGGAAGTGATCTGTTAATTCTGCTAAACTTTAATTAAAACTGAAACTAAAAATGAAACTAAACTATATAAAAACGAAATAAAAATGCGTACACAAAATAAAAACTAAACTAAAACTAACAAAAATATGAATGAAACTAATAAAAACTAAACTGAATCGTATAGCTAATTTGAAAACGATATTAAAATAAAACTAATTTAAAAATTCAAAACTATAATAACCTTGCTAGGGACAGTCCGAAGGGAAGGACTGTGTATTGATATGCCACTCCCTCAAAGGCGAATCTCAAGAATCGCCTGAGGCGGGGGGCTATCTGGATGTGGAAGTAGGTATCTTTCAGATCCAGCGAAAAGAACCAGTCCCCTGGGCACACTTGCGAGAGGATCTGCTTCAATGTAATCTTCCTGAACGGCCGTCTCATGAGGGTGCGGTTCAGGTGCCTGAGATCGAGGATGGGCCTTAGGACACCATCCTTTTTGGGGACGAGAAATTATCGGTTGTAGAAGCCTGACTCGCTCTGAGCTGGGGGAGCCGTTTCTATGGCTCCTTTCGCCAGCAAGTTCATCACCTCGGCGTGCAGGACGTGGAAGTAGGTATCTTTCAGATCCAGCAAAAAGAACCAGTCCCCTGGGCACACTTGCGAGAGGATCTGCTTCAATGTAATCATCCTGAACGGCCGTCTCATGAGGGCGCGGTTCAGGTGCCTGAGATCGAGGATGGGCCTTAGGCCGCCATCCTTTTTGGGGACGAGGAAGTATCGGTTGTAGAAGCCTGACTCGCTCTGAGCTGGGGGAACCATTTCTATGGCTCCTTTCGCCAGCAAATTCATCACCTCGGCGCGCAGGACATTTGCGTCCTTGCTCTGAACTGAGGTGGAGACCACGCTGCTGAATCGAGGGGGTCTTCAAGCGAATTGAAGTGAATACCCTTGTTTTATTATCCCCAGAACCTATTTTGACACTCCGGGGATGGCCTGCCAGGCCTCGGCCCACGTGGCAAGGGATTGGGTTGGTTCGAGCGACAGGCTGCCTTGCGGGGACCCAACGCTCATGATAAGCAGAAAAGGAATTCTGCTCTCTTTTTGAAAATGTTTGTGTTTTATTTTTCTCACTATAACAGCAATCGGTGGTGTGGGCGCTAACTGAATGGGCCCAGGGTTCACAACAGTATTTACCAGCAAGGTTATTTTCCTAAACGAAAACTAAAACTAAGACTAAAACGATTGATGAAAAAACAATTTCGTAAACTGAAATAAAATAAAAACGTCAAAATAATTGAAAAAACTAAAACGAAACTAAACAACAGTTATTGGAAAAACTAACTGAAATAAAATAATAATTATCAAAAATAAATAATCGTTTTCGTAATCATTACGTTCTCACCACTTGGTGGAAAAATATACGAGCTGTGGAGGTTTAAGGAAATAGCCTACCTGTAATTCCGAGGTCACCGCTGCCACCAGATCCAGTCTGTATCCAGATCAGATGGTCACTGCAGTCACCCGGATCCAGTACATATTCAGACCAGATGGTGGATCAGCACCTAGAAAGGACCTCTACAGCCCTGAAAGACAGCGGAGACCAGGACAACTAGATGAGCCCCAGATACAGATCCCCTGTAAAGACCTCGTCTCAGACGACCACCGGGACAAGACCAAAGGAACCAGATGATTCCTCTGCACAATCTGACTTTGCTGCAGCCTG
>NW_015635544.1:48486-53092 GCF_001515625.1 Sinocyclocheilus rhinocerous | reverse complement strand
AGAATGATTTCTGAAGGATCATGTGACACTGAAGACTGCAGTAACGATGCTGAAAATTCAGCTTTGTCATCACAGGAATAAAGTACATTTAAAAATATATTTAAATAGAAAACAGCTATTTTATATTATTATAATATTTTATTAATGTTTTTAAAAATCTTACCGACCCAAACTTTTGAATGGTAGTGTCGCCGCATTTAAATATTCAGTATGAGTGATAAATAGGCTCACCCAGGGAATCTGACGTTTTTCCATATTTACTGCACTCGTTGTAAGGAAACATGGATTTAAATATGTTAAAATGTGTAAAATGGAGAGAGTTGTACACTATTATTGGTAACTATAAGCACTTATTGCATTAATTAGGTCAACCGGAACCGGGAACTTTTTTCATAACACCCGATGTACTTGCTACATTGTTAGAAGAATGGCATCTACGCTAATATTAGTCTGTTTCTCTCTTATTCCGAGGTCACCGTTGCCACCAGATCCAGTCTGTATCCAGATCAGATGGTCACTGCAGTCACCCGGATCCAGTACATATTCAGATCAGATGGTGGATCAGCACCTAGAGAGGACCTCTACAGCCCTGAAAGACAGCGGAGACCAGGACAACTAGATGAGCCCCAGATACAGATCCCCTGTAATGACCTTGTCTCAGACGACCACCGGGACAAGACCACAGGAACCAGATGATTCCTCTTCACAATGTGACTTTGCTGCAGCCTGGAATTGAACTGCTGGTTTCATCTGGCAAGAGGAGAACTGGCCCCCCGACTGTGCCTTGTTTCTCCCAAGGTTTTTTCTCCATTCTGTCACCGATGGAGTTTTGGTTCCTTGCCGCTGTCGCCTCTGGCTTGCTTAGTTGGGGACACTTCATTTCCAGCGATATTGTTGACTTGATTGCAAATGATTGCAAAGATACTATTTAAACTGAACTGAGCTGGATGATGACATCACTGAATTCAATGATGAACTGCCTTTAACTGAAAAATTTGTGTTTACTATTGTCATTTTTGCATTATTGACACACTATTTTCCTAATTAATGCTGTTCAGTTGCTTTGACACAATCTGTATTGTTAAAAGCTCTATATACCACAAACACATTGCCTGGGACGACTTCTGCGCAGCGGTGAAGCGCTCAGCGAACCCTTCCACCGCAGGTTCAAACAGGCCAGAGGGGGAGACTGGGGAGTCGAGGAAGGGGACCTTATCCGTCTCAGTGAGGGTCAACCATAGGTGGCGCTCAAGCACCACAAGACTGGCCATGGATCTGCCGATCGCCTGAGCCGTCATCTTCGTGGCGCGCAAAGCCAGGTCGGTCGCACTGCGCAGCTCTTTGAAAGCTGTGGGGTCTGGTCCAGACTCGTCCATATTCTGGAGAAGTTTGACCTGAAGGACCGCCATAGAGTAAAGCACCGAGGCCGCTTGTCCAGCAGACGAGTAGGCCCATCCAGCGAGCGCTGAAATCATCCTACACGGCTTGGACGGGTGGGTGGCCTTTGCCTTCCAGCCGATGGCCGTGGGCGGGCAGACTCATCCTGGAGAGGCAGTCTGTCATACCCCTTTTCTTCGGCGCCATCAACCATTGTGAGGGCGGACGAAGAGGAGGCACGCAGGCGGGCCGAGTAAGGGGCGCGCCAAGATCTGGTGATCTCATCATGGACCTCTGGGAAGAATGGTGAAGCTCGTTGTTGAGGGGCTTGACGGCGCCCCGGCAAGAACCATTCATCCAGGGTGGCTGCGGGTGGGCTCCTCCGGCGGAGACCAATCCAAACCCATCTCTTGCACAGCTTTAGACAAGACGTGGAACAGTTCGGCGTCCATGCCCGTGCTGGCTGCACTGGGCTCCGCAGACGGCAGGGGGGCGGGGTCGAAAGACGAGCCCGACAGCTCCTCCGCATCTGAAGCAGCCAGAGACACACTGTCGTCCATGGCGTCACACTCGCTCCCACCAAACGAGACCAGATCACTCGCAGCCGCAGAGGGGATGCTGGTCCAGGTGAGAGAAGAGGATGGGGGAAGCCTCTCTATGTGGAGAGAGTGAGGCATGCGGGGGCTCAGCCGACGTGGGCTCACTCGTCACCGAGCACCGAGATCCTCTGCCCCGCTGCTTTTTCCTCACAGGCTCCTGGGAGGAAGAATGTGGGAGGGCGCGAGGGGCGGAGTCGCTTTCTGAAAGAAAGCTGTCCGCGAGCGTAGAGAGGCGAGACTCATATCCTCGCAATGAGGACATTCCGTCTCAGTAAGTGCAGCTTCAGCGTGGGTGGCGCCCAAGCATGAGACGCACTCGCCGCTGACGGTCACGGCGAGTGCGTCTCATGCTTGGGCGCCGAGTGACAGTAGCGTCGCGGCATTTGAAACAACACTGGAAATTTGCTCAGAAATTTGCTCTTATAGTAATCGCCGGATAGCGGCAGGGGACCGGGAAGACCACAGCTGCTGCAGACGCTGAAGGCAGCTGAAGAGCGGCGACGTCAGCCGAGCAGAAAGGGATCTTGATCCGCTGCGAGGCTTGTTTACGGCAAAGGCTTTGAGTCTCGAGAGCGAAGATCTTGCAGTCGTCTCAGAAGGAGAAGAAATCTGAGGATCCTATGGCGAAGTGCCCGCTTATAGCCAGATGCCCCACCCATTCTGGCGGGCTCTGGCGGGCTTTGTCGCCATAGGCTCGTGCTGCTCCGCTGCTGAGCCATTGGTTCGTTTTTAATACACTGCATGAATCAATGGCCAGTTACACTGCGTTATTGAAAAGGCTTCAGTATTCGGAGAAAAAGGACTTTTCCCCATAGCGTCTTAAGCAAACGCAGTACGAGTGAAGTATCGATGGGGAACGCCGGTTTTCCTGCCCTCTGTGCTTGTTCAATTTGAGGCCATAACTTCCGTCGATCTTCCAAATCCTCTTGAGGAAGCATCTCGGCGAATCGAACTCCCTCCGCCTTACAGACAGGTGAATTTTTGCTTCTCCGCCAGATTTCATCTTTCACTCGCCTTTGAGTGAACAGCACGATGACATTCCTGCTTTTATTGTCCATCCTTCTTCCCAACCTGAGGACAATGTCAACAGCCTCATCCATCTTTGTGTCCATCTCAGGTGAAATCTTACCGAATATGACATGTGATCTGATGTCTTCGTCTTTTTTTTTTTTTCTATGCCTTTGATACTTAGATACCACACCTCATTCTATATCTTTCTTGTTCTCTCACCGTCTCCTTAAGATCACAATTCTCCTTGCACCGATGTTCATTTTGTATCTCCAAGTCCTTTACTCTTTTCTTGCACTCATTCACCTCTTTCGTGTTGAACTGAATCGCCTTCATTAAACTTGCGATCATGGTGCTACTTTGTTTGGTTTGCTCACTTAAATACGTCAGCTTCTCATCCACTCTACTTTCCAGATTTAAGATTGCCTCCAGAATGGTTTCGTTGGAGATTTTATCTTTCTCTTTGTCAGCTGTTGGCTTAACCTTTTTCTCCGCAGGAGTTTTACTTGGCGTTGAAGGAAGCGAGCCGTCTCCGCGTTCTCTTTTACTTTGCACAGTAACCTCCATTGCATAGTCGTGTATCATTACTTTAGCATCATCTTTCTTTTCGATATTAGGCGACATATCTATCCCTTTGGGGTCTAATTTTAGCTTGGCAGGTTTAATATATTTTTGTGAAGACATCTTAACATTAAACAGTCGGAATTACTAACTTAAAGCAAACTTTGGGGACCACTATCACGAGCTTCGAAAAACATGACAGCTCAACATACTGGCCCTGATAATCATAACTTCTACCGCTTGCTCCATTTCTGCAAATCAGTTTTTTTTTTTAATGAATGACTTGCTGTACCTGTTGCTTTGGTCTTCATCAACACCCGCTTTCGCCACCTGCTGGTGAGCGAATAACAGCAGATGGAGATCATGCATCGGTACTCTACTGCTATTCCTGCAGTTCCAGGATGTGCAGTGCTGAATTTTCTGACGAATTTTAACAAAACCCTTGTCCAAATACCCACACTTGCGGTCTTGGCTACTTGAGAGCACGTGTATGCGACAGGAAGTAAGTGCGCAAGACTGTCCCAGGTCGTAAAAAACACTTAATTAGAAGCACCACAAATTAAAATTAAATTGTGTCATCTGTTACTGAACAGACATTTAGAAGTTGATTTGAAAATGCAAAGTATTGAAAATAAAAACAAAACTCTGTAAACGCTTGCGTTTTTACAACACTATAAGTGTATCCCATCAGGTAATGAAAAGTTGTACACACACTTGTGGTCTTCATGCTCACTTGAACACTTGGGCCAAATACAGGAAATACGTCATATAAGTAGTCAAGTGGTCAAGTGCAAAGACTGCAAGTGTGGGTATTTGGACAAGGCAAATGTCCCTTTAAGGGTATTCTATAGTCTTTGATTTTAACCACTGAATTTGTGGAAGCGAATTTGTAAAGTGAAATAAAATGGACTGAAAATTGCCTGTCAAATATTATACATCGTATTTTTAAACAGATTGAATATTTCGGAAGTGAACTCTGGAAGGTGAATATGAATTATTGAATTCTTAATTATGAAAATGAGTGTGAAATGTTTTGAATTGAAATATTCACAGCTTAAATA
>NW_015635544.1:41542-46955 GCF_001515625.1 Sinocyclocheilus rhinocerous | reverse complement strand
ATTTGTGGAAGCGAATTTGTAAAGTGAAATAAAATGGACTGAAAATTGCCTGTCAAATATTATACATCGTATTTTTAAACAGATTGAATATTTCGGAAGTGAACTCTGGAAGGTGAATATGAATTATTGAATTCTTAATTATGAAAATGAGTGTGAAATGTTTTGAATTGAAATATTCACAGCTTAAATAAACAACTATGTTGAATTTCAGCCCCAAAAAATGCAAGTGCCGAAAATACAAGACATTAAAATGCAAGCACTCTTAATACAATGCATTATTTTTTCAGTTAGTGCAATTCAACATGCTTTTTTGTTTAAAAGACATTTGTCATTATTTTTCTTCCATAGTGAACGTAAATGTGTTTAGCATTCTGAAATAGCAATGGCAAATGTGCTGTTGGATTAACCTGCCTCAATGTACACTTGCTGCCGCACTTTCACAGAGAGAAAACAGAGTGCACCTGCCTACAGCACTGCACTGGGCACTTCCCAATTCGCTTCCCCCTTCTCCCCACACCGGGTCACTCTCATTAGCCGTGGATCAATGAGCGGTTTTGTCCGGTGGAGTTTCCCACGTCTGTATGCTCTGCTGGCAGTCGCGTGGCTCTAGTCAAACAAATCAGAGATTAATTCACAGACATCTGCCCGTGGCCGAGAGCACTCTGACATCTGCTCACATTCACTGCTGGAGGGCGAAGTGATGCAACTTATGGCCTAGTTAGCCTACCTATTTCTCTTTTCTAAAAGCTTCTTAAGACTTCTCTTAGACTGTTCATTTCAAACATATATTAATGCATGTATTAAGGTTGTCTTGTGTGTTATGTTTTGTAATTTTATGCAACTTGTTAAGTAGTAGGTTTTTTTTGTTTGTTTGATTTGTTATTTTTTATTTATTTATTTATTTTGCAAATCAAAATTTCATTATCATTTGTTTCAGAGTTCTGGCTCTGTATACATTTGGGATTGGATTTGGTTTCACTTAGGTCTGTTAAGGACAGGGCGTGAATACGCATTTGGTCTCAGGTGGTTGACTGTAACAGAACACTCTAATGAGATCCTGGGAATGCCGGGGGCCATCATTTTTTAACCTTGTTATACTTTTTTCCTGTTTAATTTTGTTAAATGATCTGGTCTTTCATCACTTAAACACAATGCTGTGACAGGATATGTAGGCTATTCCATAACTAGTCGACCATGTAAGTGCACTAAATATTTTTTTCCCATGACAATGCAAAATCTTGATTATTGAAAATATCTCACACAGTTTGACAAATATATCACACATAACCAACAAAACATCAGTTTACCTTAATTAAAGATTTCTCTGCCTATCTGCCTATCTCCGAGTTGGGGGCGTTTCAGTGAAAAAAAAAAAAAAAGCCAAGGAGCCAATGCAGCCAAAGACTGTGTTTACGGTAAAGTTGTTGAAATGAATGAAAATGTTGTAATTTACAATAAAACTATGCAAGCTGCATCTACAAAATACAACAGAATTGCACAATTATGATAGAATGGCTCTCTCAAAATGTGAGAGCGAGTTCAAATGTAAGAGATTTGCTTTGCTTATACAATGCGCATATGACGCTTGTAACAAATCATATTTAGCATTCTAAAATAGCAATGGCAAATGCTCTGCTGCGTTAACCTGCCTCTGTCGATGTACACTTGCTGCGGAGAGAAAACAGAGTGCACCTGCCTACAGTACTGCACTGGGCACTTCCCAATTCGCTTCCCCCTTCTCCCCACACCGGGTCACTCTCATTAGCCGTGGATCAATGAGCGGTTTTGTCCGGTGGAGTTTCCCACGTCTGTATGCTCTGCTGGCAGTCGCGTGGCTCTAGTCAAACAGATCAGAGATTAATTCACAGACATCTGCCCGTGGCCGAGAGCACTCTGACATCTGCTCACATTCACTGCTGGAGGGCGAAGTGATGCAACTTATGGCCTAGTTAGCCTACCTATTTCTCTTTTCTAAAAGCTTCTTAAGACTTCTCTTAGACTGTTCATTTCAAACATATATTAATGCATGTATTAAGGTTGTCTTGTGTGTTATGTTTTGTAATTTTATGCAACTTGTTAAGTAGTAGGTTTTTTTTGTTTGTTTGATTTGTTATTTTTTATTTATTTATTTATTTTGCAAATCAAAATTTCATTATCATTTGTTTCAGAGTTCTGGCTCTGTATACATTTGGGATTGGATTTGGTTTCACTTAGGTCTGTTAAGGACAGGGCGTGAATACGCATTTGGTCTCAGGTGGTTGACTGTAACAGAACACTCTAATGAGATCCTGGGAATGCCGAGCCACCTTAGAAAACCATCCTGGGTTTTCACATGACACGTGAAACACGTGAAAACGTGTAGTTTCTTTGTGCGGAACGCCTCTAGGCTGGACATCTGTTGTTTGCTTTGAGTAGGCCTATGTGTGTGTGTGTGTGTTTGGGGGCTCATGCATTGAATAGAGGCGGTGACTTGTCATTTGTGACTGATAAGAGTGAGCGTGTGGGAAAATATCTCAGGCAAAGAGCTTGTGCATTGAGATGCTAATGTCCCTCCTATAAATATAGCGCTTGCACAGCGCGGAGGGCCTTAGAATCACCTAACAGTCAGACAGGAGTGAGTGAAACGCATTCTGTACTGCTCAGAAGACACTGGAGATGACTGCTACCAACCTCCAGCAGAATGCAGGCCAAAGGCACATTAGCGCCAAAGAGGAGAGAAAGGTATTGTATAATATTCCTACAAAATGATCTTGGGCATGTTATGAAATGCATAGACTTTTGTTTTCTGACTTTTGGTCTTTTCAGCTGCGGAAACCCCTCATTGAGAGAAAGAGAAGGGAAAGAATAAATCACTGTCTAGATCAGCTGAGAGAGACAGTAGTTGGAGCTTTTAGCCTTGATGTAAGTTAAAATGCCGTTTGAAGGTTATAATTACATTCTTGCATGTACAACATATAGTCTTTAAACCAAGTAATCTTATACTAGTACCACTAGACTCATCATGATTTTCTTTTTCTTTCTTCTTCTTTTTTTAATCATAAAACAGCAGTCTAAGTTAGAAAAGGCTGATATTCTTGATATGACGGTGAAACATTTGCAGAATATCCAGAGCAGTAGAGTTTCTGGTAAGTAAATTTCATTTTTCAAAGTGGGCAATGGCCATAGTTATTTAGCAGTGTTTTAGTCTCCATGTTTTGATTTATTAAATTGTAATTAAGTGAAATTTCACAATTCAAATCAGAATTTTGGCCATTTCTGGAAAGGATGCCATAAGTAACATCTCGACTTTTCATCAATATAGATCACCAAAACAGAGCAACATCAATTACGCTGATTCACTTATTTCATTGTTGATGTTTAATTATTAAGAATTTTAAACAATTCCTGTGATCTTTTTTTCTCCGCTCAGACCCCATTCTGAACGCAGAGGCCCAACAGAGGTACAGTACTGGGTATATCCAGTGCATGCAGGAAGTTCACAACCTTCTACTTTCCTGTGACTGGATAGACAAAACCTTGGGGTCTCGTCTGCTCAACCACTTACTCAAATCTCTACCTCGATCAACTAAGGACTGCCCTCAGCTACCCAAGAACTCCCAGACAAGTATTTCTTCTAACCATAGTGACTGTATTGGTTTCCGTGCTGATGAGTTGGAGAGTCCAAAAACCTGCCCTCCTTCTCCTGTCATGTATGAGATGGCCGCCCAGTCTCAGAATCAGTGTTCTACTCCCATGAGAATGCCACATTATGTGGAGAGCCCATACCTCTCAGGTCTAAAGATGTGGAGGCCCTGGTGAAATATCTTTGATTTGGCAGGGTACAGCTATGGTGTCTGCATATGTATGTTTATGTAGTACATATGAATTAACTGAACAACTGTATGTACCACTTTGTATGAATGTCACCCAAGAATGTGTGAATGTGAATGAATCTATGTATACCGCCAGTCTGAGTGTGGATAGTATGCGTTCACACACAATGCAGAGCTGTATACACCCAGTTTGTACTGTGGTAGACCCTCCTCTAATATGTATCTTATAGATATGTTTCACTGCACGTGTGTGTGAGGTGGATCTAGACCAGAATAGCTCCCATTTCAGACCATCTCTACTTCCTCTCTGAAGTAAAAGCTACTGTTGCCTGCATTGTAGAAGGCTCCTAATAACAATTTATTTATTTAATTAACACTAAAGAACTCTTTTTAAATGAAACACATTCTTTAGCTACTAATACTGTGTAGCATTTGATTCCCTATCACTTCTTTATACAGTTTTTAACAGTTATTAATAAAGAAATGGTTCGCAACATGTACAAAGTAATTGATTTTTCTTTAGTATTTACCTATTCAGATGCAAATATATAAATGTGTACAAAAAGCAAACATGTACAATGGTAGTCTATGAGGACATTTTTTGGCAGACTGATACAGTATATAAATCAATATCATACCGATAAAAGATTGCTGCAGGTTTGATTTTATATAAGTTGGAATTGGACAGTCCAAGAACCTGCCCTTCTTCTCATGTATGTGTTGAGTGTTGTCCAATTTCATAATCAGTGCTCTACTATCTTTCTGATTAAAATATTAAAATAGCTTTGATAATTCATGACTGTCCAATCACCAACACAGCACTTGTCGGTAACACGTGTGTTAACCCCTCAGTAATTACTCACAAGTAAATTAATAAGTTATTTAAGTTCTTACACAAAGTAGACATAAAATATACTTTAAGTAAGGGTAACATAAGTATGTTTTCTGTAAATACACTAAAAAGTCACTAAAAGTATGCTTGTGTTTAGTATATCCCTTAAAAGTGTAACTAAAAATATATTTATTGCCAAAGTATTTCTAGTATACTTTTTTATAAATACATTAAAAGTATGCTTCTGTTTAGCATATTTCTTAGAAGTATAACTAAGCATATATTTAATACAAAAGTACTTCTAGTATACTTTTTAGAAATATATTAAAATGCAATTCAATATATTTTTATTGCACTTCAAATAAGCATGTTGGGAATACAAATGTATTATAAACATACTACTTGAATTTCAAGTATATTTTTAATACATTTAATACTACGTCTTTTTCACCTGGGTTACCTTGTCAGCCTGCAGGAACTGCTAGTGATCTGGAAAGTAGTTTAATAAGTTATTTAACATATTTTATATCTGACACATACATTTGTGTGAGGCACTAGTGATATTTTACCAGACACTGTAATCTGGAATATGCGGTTTTGTGCTTAACACAATATAAATGCAGTCGAAGCCTTCATTAAGGATGTGAATTGTTTTTGTCACGAGAACATCATTATTTATATTCAAGAAAAGTCCTCCCCAACCTACTGTCACTAAAGGTATAGGTCTTTTGGAGTCGGAGACTGAACTGACACAAACTAGAGCTCATAA
>NW_015635544.1:37445-38826 GCF_001515625.1 Sinocyclocheilus rhinocerous | reverse complement strand
AAAAGTGTAACTAAGCATATATTTATTACCAAAGTATTTCTAGTATACTTTTTATAAATACATTAAAAGTATGCTTCTGTTTAGCATATTTCTTAGAAGTATAACTAAGCATATATTTAATACAAAAGTACTTCTAGTATACTTTTTAGAAATATATTAAAATGCAATTCAATATATTTTTATTGCACTTCAAATAAGCATGTTGGGAATACAAATGTATTATACTTGAATTTCTTGAATTTCAAGTATATTTTTAATACATTTAATACTACGTCTTTTTCACCTGGGTTACCTGCAGGAACTTGTATTAACACTAACTGCACCATGGTATTGTGACAGAAATGTGGGATATTTATTATATTATTAATGTAGACATGTATTAAATGTATTATAGGAGTAATGGAATATAATAAAAAAAATGTTTTTGATTAAGCTATAGCATTTGTGCATTTATACTAAATGTATTTAGACTACTGTTTTTTCATACAAACACCTAGAAACAACGGTATAGTATACAACTATAGTTACCACGGTATTGAGGTGCTATATGTGTGGTTTTAACTGTGGTTATCATGATCTAAATGTATGCTACTATGGAAGATCAATGGTTAATTTTAATAAAACTCAAAACAGACAGATTAATAAAATTTCACATTATAAAAAAATTAGGTTGTTGCAATTTTTATTAATTTATTGTGCATTTTACTCTATTGAAATTTTTTTTTATTTAAAACATTATTAATATTGTATTTATAAAGATAAAAAATGCACTGGAAAGTCCATTTAGGGGGCAAATATTGTGATATAGACTACAATGCCGGCTGTTCTGACTCACAGAACATACAAGGAAAAGGTGCAGTCTAAGTGGAAGAGATGGGGTACGCAAAAGGATGGTAAATGGGTACGCAGAAGGATGGTGTATATATATATACACTCTAAAAAAACGCTGGGTTGAGACCGCTGGGTAAGGACGTTGGGTTGTTTTGAATTTTTAGATATTTTGACTAGAAACAAGATAATAACTAAATAAGATAAGCCATTTTTTGCAGTGTGATTGGCCAGCTATCCAGTGCGTTGTGATTGGTCGAATACCTCAAGCATGTGACGGAAATGTCACGCCCCTTACCATATTGTGATGCCTTGTCCCTGCACAACGAGACAAAAACATTAAAAGCCATTATAAACGAGGCATTTGTTGCATCCGGTGGGGACATAATTACGGATTATAATGACTTACACTGTCTTTTTACACGTTGCATTGCATTGCGCCGCATAAACATAAAACCATGTCTGCATTTGTGATCGGAGAAATGACAAACTACAAACGCTACTCTACACTGCTCAAAACTCGCATTTGAATCATCAGTGGCAAATTCTTTAA
>NW_015635544.1:25616-35297 GCF_001515625.1 Sinocyclocheilus rhinocerous | reverse complement strand
TGTGTTCCAAACCCATACAAACTCTGCAAATTTTTGGAACACAAATAAATATATTTAATATTCTCTTAATTTTTGTCCTCTATTATTGTAGAAGTAATCCATGCCAATATTTATATATGAATAAATCTTAAATTATATCATAGCGAACATGTCTGTTCAGAAGAAAATACTGGTCTCCCAGACTTGCAACAGAGGACAAAAATTAAGAGAATATTAAATATATTTATTTGTGTTCCAAACCCATACAAACTCTGCAAATTTTTGGAACACAAATAAATATATTTAATATTCTCTTAATTTTTGTCCTCTGTTGCAAGCCTGGGAGACCAGTATTTTCTTCTGAACAGACATGTTCGCTATGATATAATTTAAGATTTATTCATATATAAATATTGGCATGGATTACTTCTACAATAATAGAGGACAAAAATATTAAATATATTAAATATATTTATTTGTGTTCCAAAAATTAGCAGAGTTTGTATGGTTTTGGAACAACACATAAATTATGATGTGAATGTCATGTCTGTTTTAATGTTTCCGTAAAGAAGTAGCTTTCTGAAAGCAATATATTTATTTAAACAATATTACATGCCCTCACACTAGTGCTGCCATTACAGAGACATTAAAGGGGTCATATGATGCGATTTCAATTTTTCCTTTCTCTTTGGAGTGTTACAAGTTCTTGGTGCATAAAGAAGATCTGTAAAGTTGCAAAGACTAAAGTCTCAAATCCAAAAAGGTATTCTTTATAAAAGTTAAGTCAACCACGCCCTCCTAAAACGGCTCATTCTAACATGCCCCAACATGTCTAAGTCACTATGTGGAAATATTAGCATAATGCCTCCCGAATGTGCACTCAAAGAAAGAAGGCTGGTTTCAGGAACAGCAGTAGTGTTGATGCAGCCATGTCAGGGAGACACTGTGTATTTCAGTGCGAAAGCAAAAGCACTTTATTTGGCCTTCCGGAAGTAGATGCAATTAGGAATCATTGGTTAAGATTTATTTACAACAGAACAGCACAACCCAGATGTTCGAATTTGTGCAACGCATTTTACGGACGACAGTTTTGTGAACCTAGGAGAGTACAAGGCTGGCTGTGCACAAAGGCCATTTCTAAAAATAAAAAAAAAGGGTCAATTCCGACTTTGCTATGACAATCTGGCGCTTCTGAATCAGCAACTGTAAGTATGTTTTGTTATTAGTTATTTAGTTATATGTTATTTGCTATTGACTGTTCAAATGCAGAGTTTTGTGCAGCGCAGAGTAACGCGTCGTGTGTGTGTGAGGGGAACAGGGTCACATCACAGGAGAGTGAACTGCCTGTCAGAAATCATAGCACGTCAGCTGTCTTAACCGCGGCTTGTGTACTGCATCATCACTGTGTCTGTCACGGTGAGTAATTTATGGGCTAATTTTCATTTTTGGTTGAACTAACCCTTTAAAGAGCAGCCCTCCACGTACATGAAAATTTGTGAGGTATGTGAATGTCATGTCTGTTTTAATGTTTCAGTAAAGAAGTAGCTTTCTGAAAGCAATATATTTATTTAAACAATATTACATGCCCTCACACTAGTGCTGCCATTACAGAGACATTAAACAACCACACAAAGTGGTTGAAATTATAAAACAGACTATTTACCTATCCTTACTGATGTAGATGCACATTTTAATTAAATGTTTTCTTTTTTCAAATGTTTTTCTCTTTTTAGGCCACTGATGAAGAACAGGTGGTGACTGGGATGAATGCTGGTCAAAGAGGAGAATGTCCTTTCCCCCAAACTGATGCAACAGTGGTTTTAAAGGAGGAGGCTGCCCTGGATAATGTAAAAGATGTCACATGCCTTTGCTGTGCTGATGGGGCTTCTTCATGACTACATCAATTATGCTAAAGAGATCATGAAAATTGGCAGCGATGCCTGATCTGTATTCATGGACTATGAAAAAAACTGTAAGTGTATAATTTGTAAAAAACAAAATGTTAAATGCTTGTTCTGTGTTGTTGTTTAGTAGAAATGGAGTTTACACTCTTATCATTTATACACATGCTCACATTCTTTCACACAAGTTTCTGATAAATGTTATAATATCAGTGTTAATGTTGTGGTTTATTTACTGTCATGCCAGAATAGTTTGTAAAGAACTTAACTAGTAACTCATCATTTAGTGTCAGTTCATGGTTTATAATTCATAGTATTGCAGTGCTCAGCTCAACATGTATAATGTTGTTGTTGCTGTTCAACTGTCTTCATTTGTCATTTTATAGGGTAAGATGCCCCCCTCCCAACAACATTAATTTGTCCTCTTGACCTTAAATGTCACTTAATCTCATCTCAATACATTTATTGAATATTCATGCTCTTATGAATCTTGAATTTTTGTCTTTTTTTTATTTTTTTATCTGTAAGTTTATTTAATTTGGACATTAAAAGTTTAATGTCTATATGTTAATGTAATAAGTGTGGACACAGTAATTCACATAGATTTGAAAATCAAAAATTTGTTTGGGGTACGATGCCCCCCTCAGAGTTCCCAGGGTAATTTACCAAAAAAGTCAAATTTGATCTTAAAAGTTATATTCAACAAATGTTCAATGCTTCATTTATAAACTCTGTAGCTGTTAATGCCATACTTTTCTGCATTTATTCTTACATGCATGTTACTTGACTGTTTTCTCTTGTTTTAAATAAATATTTACCTTTTGATAGTCATTCTGTGTGTGTAAAAGTGATTTTAAAATGAACAAGATTAGTAGGTTTAATGTCTAGCATGATTTGGGTTCATTTTAGCCTAGCAGTGTAGTAATTTTAAACCATAAAAAAGCAACCCAGCATGCTGGGTCAAACATAATAACCCAACTTGGGTTAAAACAACCCAGTGCTGGGTTTGTCCCTTTTTAACCCAGCTCTGGGTTGCCAGAATAACAAAACATTAAGAGACACACACACACACACACACGAATAATGTAACAATCCCCAAAATCTTATGGGTACTAAACAGGCTTTGTTTTCTTTATGCAAAATGTTATTTCGTTTATCATCACCATCAACATTATTATTATTATAGATTGAAATGTGCCCAGGACATATTTTCATAAAAGTAATGAGTTGAATGTTGCCTATTCTGTAGTCAATAGAGAGGCCCATCGGGCGCCAGTTGAACAGTTGGACACCTGTCGCTCACCCACCCCCTCCTTCTCCTTGGTCTGTTCTATTCAACCCTGACTGCAGCGTGCAGCTGCCAACTGACGGCATTACCTTACACGACCCCTCGACCTCTGTGAACACAACTCAATTTCGAACAGATTTCTCACGATCATACAATTTTTTTTTTATCTTAAGTCTTATGCATAAATACGCGAATTGAATACGCGAATTTATTATTATTATTATTATTAGTTGAACTGTCACTTAATCTCATCTCAATACATTTATTGAATATTCATGCTCTTATGAATCTTGAATTTTTGTCTTTTTTTTATTTTTTTATCTGTAAGTTTATTTAATTTGGACATTAAAAGTTTAATGTCTATATGTTAATGTAATAAGTGTGGACACAGTAATTCACATAGATTTGAAAATCAAAAATTTGTTTGGGGTACGATGCCCCCCTCAGAGTTCCCAGGGTACGTGAGTTTGAAGAGTCAGATTGTGTGTTGAAGATTATGGATTGTCTGAAGAAACAGAATGTGTATATATACACACTAATACTGAATAGAGGTTTTAGTCTGCTATTTTTATTTGCTTAATTTATTCTAATTTAATTTAAAACACAAATAAAGCTTATTCACCATTTGCAATCATCAGATGCAATAGAGGTTTGAATAGATAAATAATAAATTGAGTAGGGTCAGGGGTCAGCTAACTGTGTGTTTGTTGAGAGAACAGATGGTGATAAACAGATCCCGTGTGACCAAACTGTTTTACCAGCTGGTTTGTTATAGATAGATAGATAGATAGATATGGAAAAAAAGAAAAGATGTCTCTTTGTCATTTTTAGGCCCCACAGTGCTATTAACAACCATTAATGTAATTATGAAAATTGTGATGCATATACATAAGTCCTAAACAAAGTATCAGCATGCTTTAAATACCTTAATCTTACTTTTATGAAAATTATAAAGTGGTGTTGCATCATGCATTAACAATAACGCCATACCATAAACGCCATAACCATTCTCAAATAGAAACTGTGTATGGGTCACTGACAAATAAAGCTTCTAAACAACTTCAAAATGAATGCAATGCATATTTTTGAGTTTGGAACAATGTGTTTAAACAAGTTTAATTTGTTAAAAAATGTTTCAAAGTATTTAAATTATTATTATTTTAAATATCAGGTGATACAACCAAATATTTGTAAATACATATTTATATTCCTAATTTTATTTCTAAGTGGTTGCGCCACCATGACATTTGAAAACATACCAATTGCCGAACAGAAGTTTTTCAATTATTTCAACAGCTTTATTAACTACTGGTATGTATGAACTTTGTTTATAGGAAAGATTTTAAACATGCAATCATGCAACTGTATTTTAGTTAGAATTTATTATTGCTAAAACTCAATTTGAAATAGTTTTCTTAGTTTGTTAATTTGTGAGGGTGGTTGCGCCACCTGACGTTTTGGAGTTTTGAGGTACCCAAACATGAAATAATATTTATAATTTGAATGTACTCAGAATGTATTCAACCTAAAGTTTTATCGAATAAAGTGATGCTTGTCATTAAAGTATCAAATTATTTTAAGGAAATAATGCACTTAGACACCAAAATATGCATGTCATGTAATTGACCCATTTTCAAATCATATTATTAAATAATGAAATAATTGTCAGTTCTTTAATTTAATGAACTATGTATGCCAACATTTCCCCTTAATCTTGCATGCTTTAAACATGTTAATTATTTTTATTTAAAAAAAGAATAAAAATATCTCCTTACTATTTCCCCCCAACATATAAATGGTAACTTTTGCGGCAAGCTATTTAGCGCGCTCACGTCACGTTGGTGTGCGCCATGGTCACGAAAACTCATCATTTGCATGAATAGTTTGTAAAGAACTTAACTATTAAATAATTGTAATTGCCATACTTTTCTGCATTTCTTCTTACATGCATGTTACTTTTGACTGTTTTCTCTTGTTTTAAATAAATATTTACCTTTTGATAGTCATTCTGTGTGTGTAAAAGTGATTTTAAAATGAACAAGATTAGTAGGTTTAATGTCTAGCATGATTTGGGTTCATTTTAGCCTAGCAGTGTAGTAATTTTAAACCATAAAAAAGCAACCCAGCATGCTGGGTCAAACATAATAACCCAACTTGGGTTAAAACAACCCAGTGCTGGGTTTGTCCCTTTTTAACCCAGCTCTGGGTTGCCAGAATAACAAAACATTAAGAGACACACACACACACACACACGAATAATGTAACAATCCCCAAAATCTTATGGGTACTAAACAGGCTTTGTTTTCTTTATGCAAAATGTTATTTCGTTTATCATCACCATCAACATTATTATTATTATAGATTGAAATGTGCCCAGGACATATTTTCATAAAAGTAATGAGTTGAATGTTGCCTATTCTGTAGTCAATAGAGAGGCCCATCGGGCGCCAGTTGAACAGTTGGACACCTGTCGCTCACCCACCCCCTCCTTCTCCTTGGTCTGTTCTATTCAACCCTGACTGCAGCGTGCAGCCGCCCACTGGCCGCATTACCTTACACGACCCCTCGACCTCTGTGAACACAACTCAATTTCGAACAGATTTCTCACGATCATACAATTTTTTTTTTTATCTTAAGTCTTATGCATAAATACGCGAATTGAATACGCGAATTTATTATTATTATTATTATTAGTTGAACTGTATTTGAAGGAAGCGCAGCCATCAAGCAGCAAAAGACAACAGTAAACCATCATATACATGCATACATACACACACACACACAACGAGAGCAATGAAAGTGGACTGGAAGTATACCTACATATAAACAAAAATAATTCAATTTGCTTGTTTGTGCTCTCTGAGACAGAGACAAAAGCGCGCGCGGTGATTGGCTGGAGCGAGCGCAGACTACTGCACGCGAATGTTTCATTCATATGCAAATAAGCTACTATAAAACCCTCACTCTAGCCTGTCATCGATGAGCTGTCAGTCCTGTTTGGTTTGTTCAGATACACAATAAAGGAGATCAAATACTGATTTACTCTGCTTTATTTTACGGACCGAACGGTTCTGGACGGCGGATCACTGACCAAGCCACCTAGCCCGGAATGTCCCCCGCAGCAAGACTCAGAACAGGTTTCGGTGTGGAGGAGGAAGCATTTTGTGCCGCTAAAGGTGACAGAAAGGTTAGACGTTGTCATTTTACATTGTCTATAAATGCCAAAAAGGAAGTCTGTGGTATGCTTAAGCACACATCGCAACCATGTATTTATTGCATGTTTTTGTCTTCAATAGACTCGAAAACCTATAGTGGAGAAAAAGAGACGAGCGCGCATTAATGAAAGCCTGCAGGATTTCAGGACACTACTCACAGATAACATTGTAAGTTTATTTCCTCTTTACTGCCTCTACCACCGACTCTTAGTCAGATAGATAGATAGACCGACCTCACTTTCTTAATATTAACACATATTTATACATATTTATTATCTAATTGTACTTATTATTGTATTTATCTAATCAGTTGCAGACAAAAATGGAGAATGCAGAGGTGCTTGAACTAACAGTAAAACGAGTTGAGAGCATCCTACAGAACCGTCCTAAGGGTAAGATGACCCCAACCTCAGTTGTACTGCATTTAGGTAACTGGTTGCCGTGAAAATTATTTGAAGCTCTTGTGTGTCTGGACTTCCAGAGGCTGAAGCTGTGAATCGAGAGGCCAGTGAGAGATTCGCAGCAGGTTATATCCAGTGCATGCATGAGGTACACAACTTTGTGTCCACATGCCCGGGGATCGATGCAACAGTGGCTGCAGAGCTGCTCAACCACCTGCTGGAGTGCATGCCATTTAATGAGGATCACCTTCAGGAGATGATCATGGAGCTCATATCAGAGCCTTCCTCCTCCAGTGGATCATGGCCAGCTAGAGAGGTGTTAAGTCCAGGAGGCCGCAGTGTGTCCGACCTATTCTCAGCACTGTCCCCATCCCCGTCCAGTCCTTCTAGTGAGGATCTCTGCTCTGACCTAGAGGAGACAGAGACTGAAGGAAGTCCTGCATCAGCTGAGGACAACCTGAACTCCTCCATCATCACACACTCTAAGTTTATGTGGCGGCCATGGTAGAAATCTCTTGAATGTCCAAACATCTTTATTCATAATTCACTTAATCCTGTATTGGAGCATGCTGGAATTCTTTTTTCATCTGATTTTTTTTTAGAAAATGGCTGGAACTTTAGGATTTTATAAGCACATGCTATAGTGGATATGACATCATCTTACAGAAAAGCATGGAATACATCGTGACTGACATAACTCCAGATATTTTTTCTTCAGAAACATGATGCCTTGAAGCATAAAAGCTTATGTAGAAATGAATTTCAGATTGAAATGCCTTAAAAACTTAACTGTAATGGTTTATGCTAGAGATTGAGAAATTGCTTTGTTTTAGTCAGGAGAAAGATTTGTTTTGTGTCTTTTGTAGGTCTAGTTAAAAATATAGAAAGTCACACTGAGAGAATGTCACATAGATTAAATCCATGGCCCTTGTGTAGTCATTAAAAAGTGTTTTTTATTGTTTATATACTTCAGGGCATGATTCCTCACATCCAATCCTGGAGGGCCGCTGCCCTGCAGAGTTTAGGTCAAACCCTGATGAAGCTCACCTACCTGTGTTTTCCTAGTGCTCCTGAAGACCTTGATTAGCTTGCTCAGAGGTGTTTGATCAGGGTTGGATTTAAGCATTGTGGTTTAAAAACAAGTGATTGAAACGCAAAAAAAACAGCACTACATGTGCAAGCTGTCTGTTTCTGAGCGTGATTTCTGCAATTGGGTTGGATCGAGGTCGGGTCATATTCACACCTTAAACGAACCGTACCAGAGTTCGTCTGGAAGCGGACCGAGACCACCTCTTCAGCTGGGTATCGGTACGGTTGTTTGGTCCGCACCCAAGTGCGATTGCTGTATTCACACCTGCCCAAAAGATCCGCACCAAGAGGGGAAACGAACTTGAGTTCGATTCAATCGAACCAAACAAGACAGGTGTGAATACACCCTTACTTTATGTACAGGTAGGAATCTGAAAGGTCCTGTTGCCCTCTGCTGGCTGAGATTAGTGGAATGTCAAGACAGATTATACTAGGTTGCTCCTTTTCTTCCTGTGAATGAGACCCTCCTCTATCTTCTCCACCTCTTCTCCTCCCAAAATGCCCAACTCCATATCAGGTAGGTCTTCTTCAAGCGGGGCAGAGACGTCATTCTCGCAGTACATACACTCCTAAACAGACACATGCAAGAGACCTTCAAAATAAGACTACATACTTATATAGAAAAAAGTGTTTATTACGTTTGAAATATGGATATTTTTCTTACAAAAACTCATGGATTCGCTACAGGGGGCCTTTATTCATCCCCCGGAGCCGTCTGCGGCACGTTTTATTATGAATGCGCAAGCTTTATTTGACGACTTGTGGACTGTTCAACTGCAACACCCGCTGACTGCAATGATAGAGCTTGGAATAGCCAGGACAATTTTTAATATAACTCCGACTGGATTCGTCTGAAAGAAGAAAGTCATATACACCTAGGATGCTTCGAGGGTAAGTAAAACACAAGCTAATTTTCATTTTTGGGTGAACTAACCTTTTAAGCACAACTGTAACACGGTTGTCATAGTTTACACACAATAATTCAAAACTGTTCACACTTGTTTCTAAATATGTGAATGTTCAAAATATAAGCCAGTTCAAAGTGCGCAGATGGCATGGGTGCATCCATCAATCTGAGAGGTATGGAAGACGAGGTGGAAGACCTCCATATGAGGTGGAGGAAGAGGAGGACGAGGAAGAGCAAGACTAAGAACAGTCATTTCAGATGAAATCAGAGCTACTGTGATAGACCATGTTCTTGTGTGTGGAATGACCGAGGCAGGAAAAAGAGTTCAACCTAATTTGAGCAGATTCTCTGTGGCCACCATAATCAGTTGGAAAGAACAGCAAGGTAGCAAAGCAAAGAAGAGTGGAAGAGAATCCTGTGTAGAATTGCAAGACTACCACATTAGGGTGGAAGAACTGGCCTGTGGTAACATAAACGTGCTGTCAAGGCTGGATCCGCCACACCAGAGTTTTTTTTTTTCCCCCGTTGCCTGCCTGTGACGTGGATGAAGTCCCCTGATTCTTTTTTACATATATATGTATGTATATATTAATGTGTGTGTATATATATATATATACAGTGCCTTGCGAAAGTATTCACACCCCTTCATTTTTTTTACATGTTGCTGCCTTATGATAAACTTCTTTAAATTACTTTTTTCCCACATCAATCTACACTCCATGTACCATACTGACAAAGGAAAAACAGAATTGTCACAACTTCGTAAATTTATTAAAAATAAAAAACTGAAATAAGTACATTGCATAAGTATTCATACCCTTAACTAAATATTTAGCTGAAGCACCTTAACAGCCTCGAGTCTTTTTTTGTTTGATGCGACAAGCTTTGCTCATCAGCATTT
>NW_015635544.1:16461-25332 GCF_001515625.1 Sinocyclocheilus rhinocerous | reverse complement strand
TGATGTAGTGTCTAATGAATGATCTGTAGTGTGTATATTATTGACTAATGTGTGTATGATTTGAAACCATTGTTTGATTTTGAGTACAGGTGAAATGGTTTTGAAGCGATTGCTTGATTTTGCCAGAAGAGTCAGGGGTTCTGTGAATTTAGTTTGAAGGTTTGGATTTGTGTTTAAGGTTTTGAGAAAATGAGTGACGGTTTCAAGAAATGTGTTTTAGCAATTCATGAAACAATGTTATTATCTAAAAACAATTGTACTGTTGCTTGTAATAGTGAGTAAAATCATGTTGCATCTAAGGTTTTTCTTAAATAGGCCTTTTGAGATTAAAATATTCTCATATTTTCATACATGTTGTTTTAGATCATAAAAGCCAAAGGCTGTTTTATTTGAATAAAATCATCTCTGATTTGTAAATAACATGCAGCAGCCATCTTGTATTTCTTTAATAAAAAAGGTGGTCAGACTTGCGCATACAGTACACTTGCGCGCGCCCCTTTAAATAATGAAATAGCCTACTCGTCGGAATACAGCATTGTTTCATACACAATGTTTATAAACTGTGGTTGATATGTTTAGATAAAGTATCTGTGATTAACTGTACATCAGTAAATCACAACAATCCCGTGCAATGAACACTGTCATTGATTTTCGAAAAATGTGATGAAGTACTGATCTATAGGCCTAGCCTATAAATTCTATATTAGGCCTGTAGATCAGTGGATAAAGGCCTGTCACGTCACGTACAAAATATGTCATTTTTTTCAATTATTGGATAGCATTATATTGTAGACTGATTGCAGATTAATCATAATAAACATGTTGCTACAATAAAAACAATAACATTGAAATACATTTAAAACAGTGTATACCTCCTGCAGTAACTTAAGCAGCATGCAGATCCTCGTTTATCTCAGGACTGTGGCATACTGTAACCATATAATCTTCTACAATGGGAAAAATATATTGTTTTTATGACATATGTCGTTATTACGAAACAAATATGTAGTTTAAAGACATTACAACGAGATGTTAGGACATGAGTGGAAAAAATTATTTGTGGCAGCTATGCGCCCATCACTGTAATAATCCATATAGCAAAACATGGCAGACTCAAGTCCTAAAAAGGGAGTACACGCTTTGGACGTGCAATTCTGAGAACACTAAGGCAAGAGCACGTTCTTTTCACATGTTTGGACACTTCAAACAGATGTTTGCACTCACAATCTCACAATCTGAAAAGTTTCTTTTTTTTTTTTGCTCTGCGTTTGTGTTCGTCCATTATTTTACCCAACAAATCTTTGAAAATTACTGGTCATTTAAATATGCAGTGAGCTCATAAATATTCAAAAAAGGCCGTCTTCAGCTCCATATATGGTTATTTTGGGGAGGAGACTGAGGCAGACTGAAACCAGGTGCGCACAATATTTAGATAATTGTGATGTATAAAGCCAGCCTTGCGCAGTTTCTGGCATACGTATGGTTTTATAAATCTGAAAACTTTTGTGCATACGCAAAATCTAGCTTTTGTACGTACGCACACTTTTAGTTTTATACATGAGGCCCCTGAACACACAATACAGTTATATGGGACAATCTCAGCTTCTAGCATTTACAGTAGTGCACATACAAGAATGGTTCACTTTCTGTCCTGTAAGATGATGTTACTACCACCATATAACCAATTCCTAAATCTGAGATTTTTTTTCTCCCTTGCAACAGAAAACGTAAAACTGAAAACCAGCAAGAAAAATTTGACAGATCTGTTGCACACATTTTGAATAACATGTGAAACACGTTATGCTTATTTTTTATTAAAAATGTTTTTCAAATGTAGATAAACGGAATGTCAGACTTTTTTGCAACATAGTGTCTAAATGCTGCTTAATTTATGTAAAATGAATGTGTGCAATGTTTCACTGAATAGTTGAGAGCTCTGTATAAAGGTTTTCAGTTAAATGCTTTCAGTTTTTCCTTATTTTTATTCCTGGGAAAAAATGGTTTATAGTTTTGTGAAACCTATCTAATTGGAAAAAAAAATAAACTTAATCCAGCCCAAAGTGCTTTAATTTTATTGACTTGATTACCCGAGAGCTTTCACAAAATTAATAATGGATTTTTTGGAGCATGGAAATCACAATAATAATAATAATAATAATAATAATAATAAAAAAATAAAATAAAATAATAATAATCATAATAAATAAAAAAATTAAATAAATTAAAACTTAATTTTAAGTTTTGAAATAGGCATTTAAAGCTAAAGTAGATATCAATCATGCGTCATTGGATTCTGACTCAAAGCATTATAGTTATTGACCCCTGACACTTCACCATGACACTAAAATATTCCCAGCCAAAGAACACAGTTTACAACAATGGGTGTTTGTTTCAGGTAATTAAAACACACATGAATTTTTATTTTTATTTTTTAAAGTAAGAATCATTCATCAATCACGGTGAGTAATGGCTTTTTCTCCTGCTATTGTTGTTTGCACCGCTTGCCACATGTATAGTTTATCTCTCTCTGTTGGCGACGAGGGATTCTCATGTGATAAATGCAGGGAAATAGTTAGGCTGACAGAGAAGATTTCAGAATTAGAGACACGCATTTCGTCATCAGTTAGGAACCTAGGTGTGCTATTTGATAGCAATCTTTCGTTAGAAACCACGTTTCTAGCATTTGTAAAACTGCATTTTTGCTGTTCAGTTGCTTTGACACAATCTGTATTGTTAAAAGCGCTATTTAAATAAAGGTGACTTGACTTGACTTGACATGATGCAAAACAGAAGTTATTGCTGTAAAATTAATTAACAAGCTTATTTGCAGCAATTTGCCACAAGACCAACAAAGTTAAACAGCATTCAATAATTTAGTTGTACATATAACAATTCAGTACAACATTTTTTTCTGTAGATTCACACAAATATTATCTGATTTATATACAGCTTTGTGGAATGCACTTATGAGGCAGCTGATAATCTGACAGAATGCAATTTAAGACATTATGTATGCAATAAGTATATAGGCTAGGTCAAATATCATAGTCCTTGTTTGTTTCAGGGTCAAAAATGGACAGAAATAAAATTAGAATAAATTATCAAAATCAGTATTTTGGAGGCATAATTCTGAATTCTAGCTTTTACTTTGCACTGCATTCCTTCGTCCCTTTCTGTAATCTCTCCTTTCTGTCTGTCTGTTGTATGTGATCCATTACATTATACAACATCTTTTTCTTTATGCCTTCCTCTCTTTTTCTGTCTTATATTTTGTTCTTCACTCCCTCACTCTTTCTTAAGCGCTGTCCTGTCTGTAAGAATGCTACTTCCAGGGTTGTTCTTTCAGATAAGGATCTCCACCAGATCTAGGTCAGGCAGGGGCATCTTCTGTCCTCGAACTTCTAGGCCTTTAGCCTGGCTGGATGGAGATTCTGCACATAAAAAATAGTTTTTAGTCACCTTTTTTCAGTGATAATATTATACTAGCACTATTTCTTGAGATACTAATATCTATACTAGCATTAGATGCTAGTATTTTAGCCATTTGAATCATTTAGCCATTTGAATCATTCATCATTTTTTTCAGTAGGGGTCTATAATTGTGATAAAAAGGTCATTGTGTCACTCACAGCACCATGTACAAAAACATCAAGACTTGAATTTTTGTCTCATAGTTGTATGTTGTTGGTGGATAAGCTCTGGATTCAATGCAGTAGAAGAAAAAGCTTTTATTGTGTTTACTAAGCTTCTAACAAGATGTGTTCCACTGTTCCATTGTATTTTACTTTGTATTTTTGTGGTCTACAGTTATTGACTGGGCAGAGATTCTACAAAAAGCAGCCAGTGTTATTAATTCAACTAAGTGACCCTGCTATTTGATGGATCCCAAGAAATTGCCAGTAATTGTCAGAAATTTGGCAGTACCAGTTGTTATGGTAAAGGATCACAGGATCTCATTTGCAAGGCGAGTTTGAGTTTCAATTTAAAGCTGGCATGTATACCCAATTGAAGTGGCTTATCGACTGAGATAAAAAGTAACACAGGACTTGATTTTGTCCATGACTGGATCATAGAAAGTGAAAACTAAATGGATAAATGTTTTATATGAGTGACAGGTTTCTGGAGGGGAGGGATTGAAAATCGCCTGGCCATTCACAGAGATGTCATAGCAAAGGGGAAGGGCACACTAATGTTTTTGATGAAAGATTTTTTAAATTAAGATGTGAATGGATAAATAATTCGCAATAAACACTGGAGGATTCAACAAAAAATGAGAACAGACCATTTTGATTTCATGGTGACTTGAATTCCTGAGTAGAACTGTGCCCTGCACATGAATGTATAGATACAGAAGCTACTTTGTCACTTGCTTCTTTCTGCCTGTCTCACCTGTCTTTTCTTGTATTGTGGAGGTTGCAGCACTAAATATCTTTGGACTAAGTCCTGTTTGACTGCCGCTGTCTCTGCTGGCAGATTTAGAATGAAGAGACAGGAGAGGAGTGAAGGGGAGAGGGAATGATAAAGGAGGCTGAAGAGAGCCAGATGAGGGCCAGGGTAATGTGGAAGAAGAAGAGGGAGGGAGGGAGGAAGTGCTGGAACGGGGAACACAGGAGGATGAGGTTATTAATGATGTGTTTGAACCTGTGGAACCTGGTAGAGAGGAGGAGAATGATTGAGGAAGAGAGGAGGCAGGGAGATATGAAGAGACAGAGCCCAAAAGAGAGGGCAGAGAGGGAAAGATGTGCTCTGTTTGGTGTTTTCCCAGGAGAACATCTGCAAACAAAAACACAAACCATTATTAAGTAAAACCTCTAGCACATGGTCACATTGCAGTAATGAGTGTCAAAAGACATTTACACTGCCATTTCTGAATTTTCATCAGCCATTACTCAAGTCTATAGTGTCACATGATCCTTCAGAAATCATACTAATGTGCTGATTTATTATCAATTTTGGAAACAGTTGTGCTGCTTTATATATATATATATATATATATATACATTTTATTTATTTATTTTTTTAATCTGGGATACTTTTTCAGGATTCTTTGAAGAAAAAAAAGTTACAAAGATCAGCATTTATTTCAAATATAAATCTTTCTAACAATATGTCTTTACCATCACTTTTTATCAATTTAACACATCCTTGCTGAAAATGTTTTAATTTCTTTCAAATAAAGAAAGAAAAAATTACTGACCCTAAACTTTTGAACTATAGTACATTGTTACAAAAGATTATATTCTATATTCCATTTTATATATACACAAGTCTTTGCTGATGAAGTCTTGCCAAGCTTTGTGTACACAGTCTTAATTGTAAAGAACAATAGTGGGTGAAAACTGAAAGTGAATGATAGGGACCCATCGAACATTAAGAAAGACTGTGTCCAAACAATACACAACTACTACTGCAAAGTTACAGCAAACCTCAATATTTACCTTGAAGTCCCTGTTTCCACAAATCGACCACAGAGAACTTTACAAAGCCAACACCCATGGAAGAGCTGTAATTGTTAAGTTAAGAGCTGTAATGTGTTATTATCACAAATCCTGGATAGTTGGAGCACCAAAAACATTTGCCCTGACCAATCACCTGATTTAAATATTATCAAACCACCTTGGGCAGTTTTGGATAGTAGAGTGAGAAGCAGATTCCCTCCTTCAACATCTCTTAAGCAACTATGTTCTGATAGTTGTATGAATCTATTCAAAAAATGTTGAAAATCTATTCTAAGAATGTTGAAAACTGCAAATGGTGGTGAAACACCTTAAAAAAGAAATATCACCCATTTCCAAGGTGTTCAGATTATTTTGTCCAACCCCTGCTGTCTGTGTGTATGATACATTATAGAAAAAATAAGGCATAGTACTTTAATCAGAATGAATGTATTTGTATATGCATTACCTCTGTGATCGGTCTGTGATGAGTGACGTGTGTGTAGTCCAGTTGCTATGGAAATGGAGGGCACAGAGCGGGCAGGACGCAGAGGAGTGGGAACTCGATGGGAACACTGTTGTAGGACTTTAATCATGGCATCTTTCTCCAGCAACTGAGCATGTAAGTCCTTCATCCTGTGACAGATAAGATATCACCTTTTTTAAACCTTTGTGCATGGTGTTCGCTGGCAGTTTTGATTTGATTTATAGACTAAAAATTATACCCTTATAGATACAAGGTGATTGTGGTTAAAATTTACGTTTGATATAGGTTTCAGAAGTGGGTGTGGGAATATGGTTCGATAGTGCCACCTATTCACTTTCAACGGAGTGCCCTGCAAGCTACATTTATACGAAATTCGTAGACACATGTGACATATTTAATACCTACAAAAAAGTCTCTTGGAGCAAAATCCAAAACTCAACAGGAAGTCAGTTATTTTACATTTTCTCAGCAAATTTTGTGTAATTTTTTGCCATTTCCAGGCATTGTATTTTAACGAACTCCTCCTAGAGATTTAATCAGATCAACACCAAATTTGGTCAGTCTACCCCTTTGTGATGTTAATTTGCAAAGATCTTGAGTTTTCGTTGAAGGGCATGTCCATGGCGGCCTGACAAATTTCGATGTTTCGCCATGAAAATGGAAGTTGTTATAACTCAGGCATACAATGTTTGATCTGCCCCAAACTTCACATGTTAGATAAGAGGCCTGTCCTGAGCACATGCCCATGCCCATATTTAGTTATAGCCATAGCTCCACCTGATGGCAACAGGAAGTGGCATGTTTTATGCTGTAATCAACTCCTCCTAGAGATCTAATGATATCAACATTTATATTTAGTCAGTCTAATCTAAAGGCCTTTGCAATGTTAAATTGCGAAGATCTTGAGTTTTCGTTAAAGGGCGTGTCCGTGGCGGCCTGACAAAGTTAAATGTTTCGCCATGGAAAAGATACAAATACAATGTCTGATCTGCCCCGAGCTTCACAAGTTTGATTAGAGTCCTGGCCTGAACACATCTAAAGGCCAATATTTGAAAGAAAAAAAATAATTGAAAGAAAAAAAAAATGGCCTTGTAATTGATGTCAGGTCTTCCAGTTACAGATGCTTTGGTTCTTTTTATCAGTTTTTTGTTGGTTTGTTTATCTTTACAATTACTAAGTCACAAATGTAAGTTGTCCGGCTTGATGAGAACAATATATGTACCGAGTTTGGTGACTGTAGGAAAAACTAACCCCCCCCACACACACACACACACTTTTGTCAAAAGGTGGTGCTACAGAGCACCTGCTCCGCGACCATTTATTTTGCCACTGTCTATTTAGCAAATGGCTGCAATATAACAAAGAGTGAAAAATTTAAGGGGGTCTGAATACTTTCCGTACCCACTGTATGTTTATTAGCATTCACCTTTGTTCCATTTCCTGACAGTGACACTGCTCTGGATTCTGTTCTCATCCTCATGCAGCCACAGAGAGCTGTCGCTGTAACTGCCACTGCGAGAATGCTGGATTATAGTTGTATCTCTGAAAATAAATATAAAATAAATCTGTCACTTTGTGGGTAATCAAAAATCATAAGCTGACTGTGTTTATTCATGCTGGTTTCGTCCGGCCAGAGGAGAACTGGCCCCCCAACTGAGCCTTGTGTCTCCCAAGTTTTTTTTTTTTCCACTTCTGTCACCGATGTTGTTTTGGCTTGCCACTGTCGCCTTTGGCTTGCTTAGTTGGGGATGCTTAATTTCTGGCAATACTGTTGGCTTGATAGCAGAAACAAGAGAGCTGAACTAGATGATGACATCCCTGAATCAACAATGAACTGACTTTAACTGAAAAACTATTTTGTTATTATCCTGTTGCTGTTGCATTATTGACAAACTATTTTCCTGTTTGACACTGTAAAGCTGCTTTGACACAATATGTCACTTTGTGGGTAATCAAAAATCATAAGCTGACTGTGTTTATTCATGCTGGTTTCGTCCGGCCAGAGGAGAACTGGCCCCCCAACTGAGCCTTGTGTCTCCCAAGTTTTTTTTTTTTCCACTTCTGTCACCGATGTTGTTTTGGCTTGCCACTGTCGCCTTTGGCTTGCTTAGTTGGGGATGCTTAATTTCTGGCAATACTGTTGGCTTGATAGCAGAAACAAGAGAGCTGAACTAGATGATGACATCCCTGAATCAACAATGAACTGACTTTAACTGAAAAACTATTTTGTTATTATCCTGTTGCTGTTGCATTATTGACAAACTATTTTCCTGTTTGACACTGTAAAGCTGCTTTGACACAATATGTATTGTATAAAGCACTATATAAATAAAGGTGACTTGGCTTGACTTTTAAAAATTTTAATATTTTAAAGACTATTGTTGTTTATGTCTTCATTATAATTATTGAAAATAAATAATTTTTAAAACAATTTTAAAGCAACAATATTTGAAATGTGAGGAACAAAAGAGATATTAATAAAATGTCTGTCAAACCCAAATAAACAGCCTCAGCTTCACTTCCACAGTGTCAAAAAATGCAACATGGTCAAGCACCTTTAGCATCTCTATTACAGTTTTTCTGAATTGCTAAAACACGTTTCTTGAAACCATCACTCATTTTCTCAAAACCTTAAACACAAATCCAAACCTTCAAACTAAATTCACAGAACCCCTAACTCGTCTGGCAAAATCAAACAATCGCTTCAAAACCATTTCACCTGTACCCAAAATCAAACAAATCTTTCAAATCATACACACATTAGTCAATAATATACATACACAATACAGATCATTCATTAGACACTACATAAAAAAATGGAGAACACAGTGTCCAGTGCATGTAGTAAAAAAACAACAACTGTTTATTGTATATAGTAAATATTTTGCAATACTGTAAATCACACCTAAGTTTGGTGAATATATATATATATATACCCCCTTAGAGAAT
>NW_015635544.1:10597-16451 GCF_001515625.1 Sinocyclocheilus rhinocerous | reverse complement strand
TCATCTATGTCGCAGGCAGGCAATGGTGGAAAAAAACCCTCTGGTGTGGCGGATCCAGCCTTGACAAGACAGCACGTTTACAGTATGTCACCACAGGCCAGTTCTTCCACCATAATGTGTTAATCTTGTAATTCTACACAAGATTCTCTTCCACTCTTCTTGTGCTGTTCTTTTGAACTTTCCACTGATTATGGTGGCCACAGAGAATCTGCTCAATTTAGGTTGAACTCTTTGTCCTGCCTCTGTCATTCCAAGCACAAGAACATGGTCTATCACATTAGCTCTGATTTCATCTGAAATGACTGTTCTTGGTCTTGCTCTTCCTCCACCTCTTATACGCACTCTTCCATACCTCTGAGATTGATGGATGCACCCATGCCATCTGTGTACTTTGAACTGGCTTATATTTTGTACATTCACATATTTAGAAACAAGTTTAACAGTTTTGAATTATTGTGTGTAAACAATGACAACCATGTTGCAGTTGTGCTTAACTTTTGCTTTCTTGTGTTTAGGGTTTTGCATCACAAGTTTATCACAGTGCAAATTGCGTTTTAGTGAGTGAGAATGTGTTTAGAGTTTTGCCAAAAGAGTGCATGAGATCTGCAAACAGTATCTAAACTGCGGAAAGAGTTATTTATTTGACAAATTGGTTTAGGCTACTGAGAATTTGGTTCAGAGAATGTGGTTTAGCAAATGTGAAAAACTGTAAGACGCTAAAGGTACCCCTAGGCACTGCTGTATCAAAGAACTAGGAATTGCATTTAATGAGAAACCTTTGGCATCAATAAATAGACAGCATGGAAAATTCATTATCATTTGCACAGTGGGGACATTTTGACCAATTAAAACCTTAAGTTTAACTGTTCCTTACGTAAAGATAGACTTCAGAAGACTTGGAATGCAACATGAGTAATTTGTAATACTTTTATACTTTTTTGTCAGTCTTTGCAACACATTTGGCAAATAATTGTTGATAAGAATAATCTGACACACAAGACAAGCAATTGAAAGCAACAGAATGCCAAGTTTGCCAAGATAAATCCTAGGGGTACCATTCGCGTCTTAATAATGAAACACTGCTCTTGACCATGCTTCTGTTTTTTACACCTTGGGAGTGAGAATGGGTTGTGTTCAATAACAATTTAATTTATGTTCAACAAATAAAAAGATCGATACTATTAGAGATAAAATTGTAACCATGCAGCCGTCAGCTATAGTATCGCATCAGGTAGCTTGCTATAGATCGCCTGAGGAACAATTCCACTCATTCTCTTCTATAGGAGAGGAAGAATTGTATAAACTTGTTAAATGATCTAAACCAACAACATGTATGTTAGACCCTATTCCATCTAAGCTCCTAAAAGAGGTGCTTCCAGAAGTCATAGATCCTCTTCTGACTATTATTAATTCATCATTGTCATGTGTCCCCAAAACCTTCAAACTGGCTGTTATTAAGCCTCTCATCAAAAAACCACAACTTGACCCCAAAGAACTAGTTAATTACAGACCGATCTCGAATCTCCCTTTTCTGTCCAAGATACTAGAAAAGATAGTATCCTCACAATTATATTCCTTCTTAGAGAAAAATGGTATCTGTGAGGATTTCCAGTCAGGATTTAGACCGTATCATAGTACTGAGACTGCTCTAATTAGAGTTACAAATGACCTGCTCTTATCATCTGATCGTGCTTTAGTGCTATTAGTGCTATTGGATCTTAGCACTGCGTTCGACACTATTGACCACAACATTCTTTTGAATAGACTAGAAAACTTTGTTGGCATTAATGGAAGTGCATTAGCATTGTTCAAATCGTACTTCTATGACCGCCATCAATTCACCTAATTAATGCTGTACAGTTGCTTTGACACAATCTGTACTGTTAAAAGCGCTATATAAATAAAGGTGACTTGACTTGACTTGACTTGACTTGACTTGTGAACTTACAGTCTATGACATTTATTAAGCATGATGGATACTGATATTTATTAATAGTAAATGAGTTTAAAATTAAATGTATGAATGAGTTAGACAAAGTAAAACAAAACACACTTATATTTAAAAACATTTGTTCAATCATTCATTCATTCATTCATCTAAGGTGTGTTTAACATATTTTTACTGGAAAACAAGTCAAAATTCAACATTCAAAATCAAAAATCTTAAGCTATATGACACATGCAGTTGTTCATATGTTAAGTTTCCAATCTGACTTTTCACTAATAAGAGTATAAGAGTGACCTCTTTCTACTTGTAGGTATATAACACACATCATTAGAGAGTTTCTCTGCTGTTTAAATTAATGACAAAAACAAAAATCAATGTAAGACTTCAATCTATTTTTTATGCAACTGATGATTATTAATGTAACATGATTTTATGAATTTCATTATCATAAAATTGAGGCCTGGGGGACATTATCAGGAAACATGGAATAAGATTTAATTGCTGAGATTAAAGATCAGATGGCTATTAATTTCCTCATCTTGAATTCTGACAAAAAAGTTTGAATCATAGGACCAAATGCCTCTAACAAAAGATACTACAGTATAATCTGCCACTTGATAGTTGTACCATTGTATCATCCTCTGCAGCTAAGAGTCACATTGTCATTGTTTGTAGAACAGATTTTATTCACCTCAGAAATACTGCTAAACTATGACATATGCTGTCTGTTTCTGATGCTGAAAAACTAACTTTTGAAAAATGAATCTCCAGATTAGAATACTGCAATGCACTACTGTGTGGATGTCCTGCCTGCTCTATAAATAAGTTCGGTAACACTTTAGAATAATGGTCCGTTGTTAACAAGTATATCATATTCATAAATTAGTTTCCACAAATAACCCAATTGTTCACTTTTAAGACGTTACTGTTGTGATTAGTAATTAATTGGTTATTCTTTATTAATTGGTCATAGTTCGCAAGTAGTTCTCAATGAGGATATATCTTTTTAGTAATTATCAAATATCTAATAAGGAACTACCTTTGTCCTAAATTTGCTACTACTTACTGCTTAGTTAATCTTGCTTCTCTATTAGTTAGTATTAAGTTAAGTGTTACTATAGTACTACCTATTACTTCCTGCATAGTTACTTGTTAACAACGGACCATTATTCTAAAGTGTTACCATAAGTTCCAGTTGATTCAAAAAGCCAGAGTGCTTTCTAGAACTAAGAAATATGATCACATCACATTTGTACTCTACACATCACACTCTATACTGACAACCTGTCAGATTTAGTATCAATTTTAAAATTCTGCTAATTACTTATAAAGCATTAAACAGCCTGGCTCTACAGAATTTATGCAGTCTTTCATCGTGATATAATCAAAGTCCCTTTAAGGCAAGTCATTTCACTCGGCGGCCATCTTTGAAACGCCTCTCAGGTATGCAAGTGCAGCTCCTATCTCTTTGAATAGGGAAACATCAAACTCTCCAAAACTGTTCACCAAGCTTACGATTAAATTTCATATTTGAAATCACCAATGAAATCTGACAACAACTGTCTCATAAATGTTTTCTTATGATCCAGTAGCATTAAAAAAAGCGTATTTTTCAGACTAGATCAGCCAAAGCGCATGCACAGTCCTAAGCGTTCGTCTCAGCACGCTGACTGTTTCTATAGCATCCGGGACTTCTAACGGCAGCTGCAGTGACGTGATGACTTTACCGATTAGCGACTGGCTCTTTTACTCAGACGCCGGGGCTTCCTTCTAAAGAGCGACCATATTGAGTGTTGCATTTATCTCCATTCAAAACTATACGAGTGACAAGTCTTGGGTATTCTATAGTCTTTGATGTAATACAACATGGCCACTACAATCCACAAAATGAGGTCTTTTTCCAGCTTCAATCTTGCTGTAAAAACGACAGATGCTAATTTTCATCGTGACTTTAATTACATTAAAATGCTCAGCTGTGTAACACTGTGGCACTGATATATTTGATAAATAAAATATAGCTAAATCTAAATTCGGAGGATAATTTATACCACAGTTATATATCATTATAACACCCAGCCCTATAAATACTCTATGTTAAAGCAATAGGGTTGCAGACATAAGTGTGACTTTCATTACAGTTGCTTGTAGAAACTGTAAAAGAACATAAGAACATTAAATGAGACATAACATGAATTCTAATCATTTGTATTGATTGTTTAAAGATGTGACGGGACGAGGAGGACAGAGGACTCAAAGGCAGAGGATTAGATGCAAAGAAAGTTTATTCTCCAAAGGTAACAAAAACAAATAAAACTGTAACCAAAATAGCGAGCCAGTCTCTGGGGGTAATCCAACTTCGGTCGGCAGTTTGATGCGGACCAAGGGATTAGAAGATTGCCCAAGACTCAGCGCTCGCCCAGGACCAACAACCTGAGAGTTGAGTGAGGCAGAGAGATGAAGTCCTTCTCTCTATGCGTCCTGGGAGCAGGGAAGACAGAGGTGAGTGTAACACCAGAGAACGAAACAGCCAGAACCAGCATCTCTCCTCCGGACCATAACCCTCCCAGTCTACCAGGTATTGGTGACCTCTACCCCTACGCCTCACATCGATTAGTCGCTGTACCGTATAAGCCGGCGACCCCTCGATGAGTCTGGGAGGCAGGGGGGTGGGGGTGAAGGGGGGAGCGAATAACGGGCTTGATCTTATGTATGTGGATAAGTGAAATACCAGGCGAATATTCTGAAAAGAGGTTGAGTCGCACCGCGAGCCGGAACCCAGCATCTCTCCTCCGGACCATAACCCTCCCAGTCTACCAGGTATTGGTGACCTCTACCCCTACGCCTCACATCGATTAGTCGCCGTACCGTATAAGCCGGCGACCCCTCGATGAGTCTGGGAGGCGGGGGGGCAGAGGTCTGGGGCTGAAGGGGGGAGCGAATAACGGGCTTGATCTTAGATACGTGAAATACCGGGTGAATATTCTTAAAAGGGGGGGTTAACTTGAGTCGCACCGACACCGGACTGAGCACTTTAGAAATGATAAACGGTCCAACGAATTTGGGTCCCAGGAGTCTGAAGTGAAGGTCCTGAGACGACAACCCGACCTTTTGACCGCACACGTAAAGTGGGGGCTTAGTACGGTGACGGTCCGCCGACGCTTTGTTCCTCTCGCCAGTCCGGGTGAGGGCTTCTCTGGCAATCCTCCAAGTACGGAGGCACCTCTGAATGAACGCATGCGCGGATGGAACAACAGCATCAGTTTCTTGGGAGGGGAATAATGGTGGCTGGTAGCCTAAACAGCACTGGAAGGGAGACAAACCCGTAGACGAGACCGGGAGGGAGTTATGTGCGTACTCTACCATGGTTAATCTGGAACTCCAAGACGACGGTTCGGCAGACGCCACACAGCGCAGGACCCTCTCCAAATCCTGGTTAGCACGCTCGGCCTGCCCATTAGTCTGCGGGTGATAACCAGAGGACAAGCTCGCAGTCGCCCCCAGCTGTTGACAGAATTCTGTCCAAAACCTAGACACAAACTGGGGACCCCTGTCAGAAATCACGTTAACCGGGAGGCCATGAATACGGAAAACGTGATCTAAGACAACTGTCGCTGTCTCCCTCGCTGATGGTAATTTGGGGAGGGGAATGAAATGAGCCGCCTTATAGAACCTGTCCACCACAGTGAGGACTACCGTCATGCCACTAGATGGGGGTAGGCCGGTGACGAAGTCCATCGCTATGTGTGACCAGGGCCGTGAAGGGACTGACAGTGGCTGGAGTAGCCCTGCTGGGGGTCGATTGGAGCACTTACCCGCAGCACAAACTGGACAGGCTGACACGAACTGACGAGCATCCGTGCCACGGACGGCCACCAAAACCGTTGCTTGATCAACATACAGGTGCGA
>NW_015635544.1:5509-10553 GCF_001515625.1 Sinocyclocheilus rhinocerous | reverse complement strand
GGAATAGCAGCGTCGTGTAACGCAGCGGGGACCCTGGATTCCACCCCCCACGTGACCGCTGCCACAACCCGTTCGGGAGGTAGAATGGGCACGGGGAGGGTGGGACTAGCCTCAGCCTCAAAGGTCCGCGACAACGCATCGGGCTTACCATTCTTGGACCCCGGGTGGTACGAGATGGTAAACCTAAACCACCCGAAAAACAATACCCAGCGAGCCTGCCGAGAATTGAGTCTCTTAGCGGTGCGGATGTATTCGAGGTTCTTGTGGTCAGTCCAAACAATAAAAGCGACCCCCGCCCCCTCTAACCAGTGACGCCACTCCTCCAGAGCCAGCTTGACAGCAAGTAACTCCCTATTCCCGATGTCGTAATTCCGTTCCGAGGGGGTCAAACGATGAGAAAAGAAGGCGCAGGGATGTATTCTCTCGTCCGAGGGTGATCTTTGGGACAAAATAGCCCCAACCCCCACCTCTGACGCATCCACCTCCACAATGAACTGACGAGATGGGTCGGGTGTGGTTAAAATGGAAGCCGAAACGAAGCGTCTCTTTAAGTTCTCAAACGCAGTCTGAGCCTGCGAAGACCAACCGTAGGATTGGTCTGGTTACCAACCGTTCTTAGTGGAGGTGAGATCAGTCAGAGGAAGAGCGACCTGACTAAAGTTCCGAATGAACCGCCTGTAAAAATTGGCAAACCCCAGAAATCGCTGGACCGCTCTACGACTATCTGGGGTGGGCCAATCAGCAACTGCTTTTACCTTGGCAGGATCCATTCGGATACCCTCGGGAGAGAGGATATATCCCAGGAACGGAACCGACTGTGCGTGAAACTCGCACTTCTCCAACTTGGTGAATAAACGATTCTCAAGTAGCCGCTGGAGCACTCCCCTGATGTGCTGGACATGATCGCGTTCGTTATAATCCGAACTAAGTGATAAGCGTTGCGGAGGTCCAACTTCGTAAATATGGTAGCCCCCTGCAAGGGCTCGAAGGCGGATGACATCAACGGCAAAGGATAACGATTCTTCACCGTGATGTCATTCAACCCCCGATAGTCTATGCAGGGGCGCAACGAACCATCCTTATTCTCCACGAAGAAGAACCCCATCCCAGCCGGAGAGCAAGAGGGTCGGATTATGCCTGCTACCTGAGAATGAACGAGACATAACAGGGGAGAATGCAGCACCCAAACATTGAGCTAAACAAAATGGGCTCCAGGTTAAAACAGAGTTGAGAGCCCAGTCAATGTGAGGATTATGTTTGACTAGCCAGGTGTGTCCCAAAACCACTTGGGCGGTGGGTGAGTGAATGAGGAGATCTCCACGGATCTCCTCGACATGGTTGCCGGAGAGCGTGAGTGTAATGAACTTAGTAGCTTGGGTAATCCTGGAAAGAAGGGTACCACAAAGTGTTCTGGCCGATATAGGCTCAGCCAGAGCAACGGAGGGGATCCCCAAGTGCCTGGTCAGCCCGGCATCCATGAAATTGCCCTCTGCTCCGGAGTCAATCAATGGCAAAGTGATAAGCGTTGCGGAGGTTAGTGTGTTCCTCCAATGCACTTGATGAGCAGCCCCCTTCACCAGCAATGAGGCTTGAAACTCAGACCGACCACCAGAGGGCAATCGAGCTCTAGTAATGCTCACCTTCTGCCCTCCGTTGAGCGGTAAGCGCTGCCTGGCATCTGGGCACGCAGCAGCCATGTGACCAGCCTCTCCGCAGTAGAGACACAGTTGGCTGTCCAGGCGACGACGCCGCTCCCTCAGCGTCAACCGCGCCCTCCCAACCTGCATCAGCTCATCCTGGGGGAAGTCGAGATGTTGAGATGGCGTGTCACCTGACGCTGCAGACACAGCTCTATTACCAGGCTCGAGATAAGCCACTCCCCTCCGATGCCGCGAACGGAGAGCAATACGGTTATCCAACCGAATGGCGAGGTCGATGAGTCCGTCCAGGCTTGAGGGTAATTCAAGGGAATAGATTTCATCCTTGACGTGCTCGGCCAGACCGTGGAGAAAGTGATCCCAAAGAGCCTTGTCATTCCAGCCACAGGAGCGTGCGAAACTTGATCGAGTAACTGGATACTGAGCCTTCTTCCTGCTGTAGCAGCGCCAGGGCTCGTGCCGCTTCAGTTCCCTGAGCCGAGCGATCAAACACTTTGCGTAGTTCCTTCGAGAAACTCTCAAAGGAGGAACAGCAGCTGTGCTCATTATCCCACATGGCTGTTCCCCACTCTCTCGCTAGACCCACCAAGAGCGTGATGGTGAAAGCTACCTTGGACTGCTCCGTGGGAAAACAGGAAGGCTGCAGCGAGAAAGTCAGAGAGCATTGGGACAAAAAGGAGCGACAAGTGTTAGGCTCACCAGAGTAAGGAGCAGGAGGATTGAGCCGTGATTCAGTGCGACGGCTACTAGTTCCAATGGGGTCAGGAGGAGGGGTTACCGTAGGAGCCGCGGGAGGGCTGGTGTGTAGCTGATCCAACCGTTCAACCAGCTGGTTAAGCTGGAGAGAGATCTCGGAGTATGCGCGGCAGGAAACCGCAATCTCCTCCTGATGTCGACCCAGAAGAACGCCCTGCTACATCAGGGCTCGGCGCATCTCACCCTCCTCTGCTGTCCATAATATCTGGTGAGTAGATTCTGTGATGGGACGAGGAGGACAGAGGACTCAAAGGCAGAGGATTAGATGCAAAGAAAGTTTATTCTCCAAAGGTAACAAAAACAAATAAAACTGTAACCAAAATAGCGAGCCAGTCTCTGGGGGTAATCCAACTTCGGTCGGCAGTGTGATGCGGACCAAGGGAGTAGAAGATTGCCCAAGACTCAGTGCTCGCACAGGACCAACAACCTGAGAGTTGAGTGAGGCAGAGAGAGGCAGTCCTTCTCTCTATGCGTCCTGGGAGCAGGGAAGACAGATGTGAGTGTAACACCAGAGAACGAAACAACCAGAACCCAGGACACAAAACACATCGAACACAAAACAATCTACTCACAACAAGGACTAGACGGAAGAGGAATATAAAGGAAAGGGTAATAAGCGATGGGTGGGGTAGAGGTAGCCAGTGACCAGCGCAGCCCCACCGCCAGATCAGCGCTGATTGCACCGATCACAAGCCGCCGAAAAAGACATTACACACAGACAGCAGAGGGAGCCAGAGGGCACCCTGACCCGTGACAAAAGAAAAGAAGAGAAAAAAATAAAAAAAATAAACATTTCTTAAGTGTTTTTCACCAAACTTCTCTCTTGACCTGTATGCTGAAGTGTAAATAGTGTAGCTTAAATGTTAATGTTGTTTTTGGTATTGTTTAGGTCTTTCATTAGTCAGGTCAAGTCACCTTTGTTATGTAGTGCTTTATACAATACAGATTATTTCAAATCAACTTCACAGTAATAAAGGAAAATAGAATCATTGATGCAAGTTATATCATATACTATTCAAATTCTGCTACTAATCAGCTCTACAAAGACAATGGTGTATCAGTTCAAGTCAGTTTAGTGACTCAATAACAGTTCAATAACTTTGTAAAGTTAATCCATTATGAAATGGGTTCAATTCTGCTATAAACAGCTCTACAGAAGACAATAGTGTTATTATTTAGCTCGAGTCAGTTCAATGTTAAAGGGGTGGTTCACTGGATTTTTTCTAGGCTTGATTGTGTTTAAGGGGTGCAGTCTAACATGTGTTAATGCTTCGTTTTTTTAAAAACGCATTATTTTTCACATAATTTACCTTTATTCCACACCTCTCTGTCCCTTCTCTGAGAAACAGGCTGATCATTGCCTTCTTTTATGAAGCCCCTCCCTAAGAAATAGGCGATGGGCTCTGATTGGTTAGCTAGCCCAGTGTGTTGTGATTGGCTAAACCGCCTCTAGCGCGCGTCTTAGCGTCCCGCCCCTCACCTCGGCGGCATGTGCTCCGGTTGTATTGTAAACAACTGCATCGTTAATATCGCTTATCAGTTTGAGCCCAATTGAGAAGCAGAGGATATAATTAAAGAGGATCGTGCAGAACCTGTGCAAGCATGGCTTTTAATGGTAGGCCTATGTTTTTTGTTTGTTGTTGTCTCATACTTTTAGATACGCAGCCGGGGGAAGCGAGGAACAGTATTAAGAACCGCTGCTTTAGAACATTGATTTTGAAACTTGTGAATCCATTAGAATCGTTAGAAGACAGAATCAGAATCAGAATTAGCTTTATTGCCAGGTATGTTAACACATACGAGGAATTTGTTTTCGTGACAGAAGCTTCCACAGTGCAACAGAATGACAGTGACAGAACAAAAACACAGATAAAAAAAAAATAATAAAAAAAATAATAAAAATAAAAAAATAAAAAATAAAATAAAATATAGGACAAGTAAATAAGGAATGCATTATACAAATTGACAATTGTATGTACAGGTATATTACAATAGATAGTTTTGTATGTACAAGTATATTAGTGCAAAATTGAAATGTAGACTACGTATGTGTGTTAGATAAATAAGTGTGTAAGTGTATAAATAGTGTTGTGTGATCCACAGTTATTGTCAAGTGTTCATGAGATGGATGGCCTGAGGGAAGAAACTGTTCCTGTGACTTCCGGTCCTGAGAGATGGTGGTGCCCAGGAACCTGAATGACTCCACTGCAGTCACAGTGCTGTCCATGATGGTGAGTGGGGGGAGAGCAGGGGGGTTTTTCCTGAAGTCCACGGTCATCTCCACAGTTTTGAGCGTGTTAAGCTCCAGGTTGTTAAGACTGCAGCAGACAGCCAGCTCTTTAACCTCCTGTCTGTAAGCAGACTCCGTCCTGAATGAGGTCGACAAGTGTGGTGTCGTCTGCAAACTTCAGGAGCTTGACAGAGGGGTCTTTAGATGTGCAGTCGTTGGTGTAGAATGAGAATAGCAGTGGGGAGAGGATCTGGTCAGCGAGTTTCTGTAAAGCTGAGCTCACATGCGCTTGCGGAGGAACGTAAACACTCACGAGAATGAACGAGCAAAACTCCCGTGGCGAGTAGAAAGGCTTACAGTTAATGAAGAGCACTTCTAGATCAGGACAGCACATCTTCTT
>NW_015635544.1:0-5194 GCF_001515625.1 Sinocyclocheilus rhinocerous | reverse complement strand
ACGAGCGCGCCGCCTCGCTTCCCCCGTCTGCGCGTCTTGAAGCGCTTGATCAGCGCCGCTGTTCCGCCAACTACAATGTCCAGCAAAACATCATAATAGTCGAAAACCGGTGAAATATTGGGTGATGTGTACTGCCGAATGTCCAGCAATTTGTCTCTGGTGAAACTGATTGCAGGGATATAACTAAAGACAGGACAAACTAACAAAAACATCAAAACAACTGCGGAGCACGCCACAGAGGCAGCCATCATCGGCGCCATTTTGACTATGATATCGCGATTCATATATGAATAGATTTTTATGTGCACCTCTAGTTTTCTCTTCCTCTTCTCTAAAGCAGCGCAGCATGGCCTCGCCCCCTTTGCTGCCTTTTCCCGAGGGCGGGGTTTATCTGGATTTGTGATGTCACGAACCTGGGAAGTAACTCGTTGTACTCCCTACCAGCCGTTTTTGTAGGCATTAAACTGCCAGAAGATGATATCTCCGTTTGCATTGAACTTTCAGCTTCGTAACTTTGCAGATATTGTTTATGCTCAAACAGCAACATTAGACACTAACTAACATTAAAAAAGTGAAATGGCAATGAACCACCCCTTTAATACAATTCAGTTCAATAACAGTGTTGTTGCAAGATTACTGTAGATTGTAACATTGACTGAGGTAAGTTAACATTTACATTTCAATTGTATGTTACATTTTGTTTCAACAAAACAGACGTAGAATCAGCATTAGTGCAACATTGATTCAGTGACATACCTATTGATTTTTTTTTTTTAATTTCAACATTTTCAGCATTAAAATGAAAGTGCAAATATGATTCTGAACCAATATCACATTGTAACACTGACTCAACAACATTGTTTTTTTTTTGTTACGTTGATTCAGTGACATTACCATTGATTTTTGGTTAAAGTTTTGACATTGTTTTAACATTAATTGAACATGCAAGAGCGATGCTAAACCAACATAACCTTGCAATGTTAATTTAATGTTTGACTTAGATTTGTTTTAATGGCTGCTTGCTATCTGGGAATGGTCAAAACTAAACATTTAAAATTTAATTACTGGGACAGGGATATTTACAGTATATGTTTTAACATTAATTGAACATGCAAGAGTGATGCTAAACCAACATAACCTTGCAATGTTAATTTAATGTTTGACTTAGAATTGTTTAATGGTTGCTTGCTCTCTGGGAATGGTCAAAACTAAACATTTAAAATGTAATCTCTGGGACAGGGATATTTACAGTATATGCAAAAACACTCACACACGATCATACTCCAAAAGAAAATAACAACAAAAAAAAAAAACTAATTTCACTGGCTTGCTTCCAAATCTAGCTGTCTAACAAACCTAGATTTGTGTTATTACGAATATTGTTGACTCTTTGACAAATTGACAAAGTTATCAGTCAGTATCCATTCAAACTCTATTTGCATTGAGACGGCTTGACACACTATGAAAGCTTTTGGTTGGAGATGGGCGTGATGATCCCTGTAAGTCACATAATAATTTAACTGACTGACTGACAGTATACACATACAAATGAAAAGATGAAGGAATTGACCTCTCTGAGCAGGTCTTAGCTGGAGTTGGAGGACTATTACCAAGACAATATCGTTTCTCAAGCATTGAGCTAAACCTACAATAATGTACAGTATTTGAAAAATAATGTGTTTTTTTAACATTAAAGCATGTCAACATATTCTGTTACACCGAATACACAAAATAATGATCTTTAAAAAAGCATCATATGACCCCTTTAAAGTGGAGTTTGAAATGCAATGCTTGTATGCAATGACTGCTGAAATATGCCTTGGCATTTTGGAGATGGGACAAAATGAATTAGCACATACATATGTGCATACAAGTTGTCGGGATTATGTTGAACATCGTTTTATGCATCTGTTTTCAGGGTTGCATTATAAGTCAAGAATATACTTTATAGGGAAGTCATGTGGGGGCAGCGACCAAGATGGCCGCAAGTTAGAAATCTCCTTGCCGCTCAGGAGTTAATTTACTTTAATTACTGGTAATCCTACAAATTTAAACGACTGTACACTCACTGCAGTTCGTTCAGAAACTGGGGCATTCAGAATTCCGAGAAAGCACAGAGAACAATATGGTTACATCAAAATATTTTAAAGCTCCAAGTCGCCCATCCACCCGGAAAGTTCCAGCACACGAAACGGAGGAAGAGACACCGGACACACCCCGCAGCCCTAAAGGTTCGAATGAAATTCTTGAGAAACTGTTTGTGGAAACGAGTACAAACTCTTGAAAACCAGAGCAGACGAAATAACATGAGGCTGGTGGGTCTTAAAGAGACTTTTGGTACTAACGGGACTCTGTTAACATCCATTCAGAAAATCCTGAATGAAGGTCTCGATTTAGACACAGGCGGAGAGTTCGAGATTGAGAGAGTGCATCGGCAACTGACTCCCATGCCGAAACCTGATCAGCCCCCGAGACCGGTCTTGATCCACTTCTTAAGACAGTCCGCGAGAGATAAGGTGATTGACGTGGCGAAAGGGAAGCGGAGAATTGTCTGGGAGGATTGTCACCTCTCTTTGTTTCCAGATATGTTGAAAGAACTTGCTGTTCTGAAGAAGACATTCACCCCGGCGAAACAGAGACTACGGGAAGTCGACGTAAGATATTCGCTTACCTTTCCAGCAACACTACGTTTCAAGTGGAATGGGAAGAACGAATTACAAATGTGGAGGCAGCTGAAAGATTCATTAAGGAACATTGTCACTAAGAAGCACTTGGAATAAATTAAGGTGAGCCCGTTATTATAAACATTTATTTTCAGTTGTAGGTATGTAGAAACTGAATGATAACTCCCGAGCGGCTTAGACAGAAACGGCCTAGAAGATAGCGTGCACAGGAGCTGCGTTAAACCTACGGACCTAAGGTTTTTTGTGTTTATTTTAATTTATTTTTGTTTGTTTCTGTTTTCCCTTCTTTCCCCTTCCTTCATGGTGCAAAAACCTGGATGCCTAGAAAAGAGGGATGGGGAGTAGTCTGACTTATTTTTATTTTTTATCTTTTTTTTTTTTTTTTTTGCACTCTTGTTCATATGTTTCAAAGTTCAGAGGGATTGAAATGTTAAGGTTTCAATGATCAAAACTAGGAAGGTTTTGGGTAACATTAAGTGTTCATATGCAGGGGTTTAAGTGTTTAAAGTTATTAGTACATAAGCTGTTAATGGAGGGAACGGGCTTATGAGAACAGACAATTAACAATGCTAGGGAGACGAGTTAAATTTATCTCATGGAACATTAATGGATGTGAAAGTACAGTTAAAAGAAAAAAAAGTATTGAGACATTTGAAAAACAATCAAGCAAACATTGTATCTATTCAGGAATCTCATATGAAGGGCAAAGAGGCAGAAAAATTTAAGGTGGGATGGGTAGGTCATGTTTTTCACAATTCATACTCCAGTAAATGTAATGGAGTGATAATTCTAATCCATAAAAATATAAATTTTGTTCTGTTAAAACAAAAGAAAGATTCAGAAGGACGGATTTTGTGTCTTGAGGCCATGGTAGAGGGAATGGTGCCCAACACGAATGGCACCCAACAAGAGTGACCCATCTTTCTTTCACAAGCTTTATCACATGTTGGGAAATTCTGAAGGTCAAATAATTCTAGCTGGAGATTTTAATGAAGTAATGGATCAAACAGGAATTGTGTGCGCTCAAAAAGAACAATAAGTTTCCAGGTGCGTAAAACAAAAGGGAGAAAGTTTTAGTCCAACAAGTCGCTGAATTAGTCCGCACACTGAAATTTTTTTCCAATCAGACCAAAAAAGGTCTCTCAAAAATGTAGTTTTTATTTTCCATATGCAAGAAGTGAAAAAAGTGACAAAGTGCAAAGTGTATTAAAAACAGACCAAAGAGCAGACGTTTCAGAGAACCCTAGAGAGAGTACAGGGTCCTATGTGTCAAGAAGTTTGATTGATGAGGGTCATAAACCCCCCCTCCTCCTACCATAAATGGACACTTGTTTGGACACCTGTTTTGTACACCCCCCACCCATCTAACCGGACATGTGTTTATCCACCCCAGCGATCCCATGGAATGTATGATTGTTTGGGTTTGTGTTTTTGTGTGGGGTCAGTTGAAACTGTTCAAAACTATGTGCTTTAAACTTTAAATTGTGAAACGTGGTATGATTATTAAACGGGATAAGGGTTGTTTTTATTAAAGTTTTCACACATACATTTCAAGAAAAACATCAAACATACGCGGTATATAAACAATGTAATGACTGTGTTTCCAGAAAAGAGTAAAAACGGGGTCAAGACGAATATTTAAGTGTTGTTAATTTAAAAACTAGTTAGAGTTTGTTACAAGTTAAATAAAAAGAAAAGTAGGCTACTGACCATCTATCTAAAACAAACAAAAAAGTATCAGATACGTTCGTTAAACAGTACGTGACAGTCAAAATCTTGTAACGTTACAATTTAAAAGTTTGAGAGTTTGTTACCAGTTAGAAAATAAAATAAAAATGCTGACTTATCTCACCGTGATCTAAAACAAAAAATATCCATGCAGATACCATCGTTACACAATATGTCAGTTTTTCTCTGTACAATTTTAAAAGTTAGAGTTTGTTACCAGTTAGAAAAGAAAAACGTTAAGCGACAGGTTAAGATACTTGTCAAAATCTATGTTGTATTCTACCATTAGATACAATTTAAAAACTAGTTTGAGTTTTGTCGCAAGTTAAACAAAAGAAAAAAGACCCGTGTATCTTACGCTGATACATCCTCACACGCTGCTGTAAAAACTCAGAATGTTTACGTCCGGTCCCACTCAAACCACACCTACAACCCGCCCCTAACACATCCCTAACACCGGAGACCGTAAAGATAGCTTTAAATGTATGTTAAAAGAATTAAACAAATTATTGTTTTAAATTAAAAAGAGTTGTTTCAACACCTCAACTAAACAAACACTCACACATACACGCAAACACAAACATACACAGAAGCACAGACATACATGCAACCACAAACATGCACAAACATGCATACACGCAAACACTCACACAAACACAAACATACAGCAAAACACAAACACAAACATAGACAAATATACATTCAAACGCAAACATGTGCACAAACACACATAAAAACAAACACACACACACGCACACTAAAACAACCCCTGCAGTTAAACA
>NW_015635543.1:449-560 GCF_001515625.1 Sinocyclocheilus rhinocerous | reverse complement strand
GTCCCTTATCCAGCAGCTCTTGCAGAAATTACAATACCTCTGTCAGATCGGAAGTCTGAGGGTTTTTGCTGCGGTTTAGACACCAAGCGGAGAAAAAAGACCACTTCAAGG
>NW_015635543.1:0-171 GCF_001515625.1 Sinocyclocheilus rhinocerous | reverse complement strand
CTGAGTTAGCTCTGATAGCCACAGCTGGTTCATCCAAAGGGGGGCCACCAGGAGAACCTTGTGTTTCTGTTCCCTTACTCGCCTGATTACCTGTGGGATCAGGGCGATCGGGGGAAAAGCTTAAAAAAGGAGGTTGGGCCAATCGTGGGCCAACGCATCCTTGGTCTTTGA
>NW_015635542.1:245237-254805 GCF_001515625.1 Sinocyclocheilus rhinocerous | reverse complement strand
AGCATATGTTTGCTGAAAAGGGCGTAAACAGAGTTTTGATTGATGGCTTAAGACTGCTCTTATTGTCAAATTATCACTCAGAACTTACCGATGTTTCACAACAGGCTTAATGAGGAAGTGTTGCAATGTTTTTGAGATGATAGTATGCTGATTTAGTTACTGCTTTGACAGCAGTAACTAAAACCAGTGATATCAGCGTTGGTTGCCATGGTGAAACGGGGCCATGAGGTGTTAAGACGCATTTCGGGGCAAGGGTCCATAGGTCCTCATACGGCTTGTTAACTGACGGGTGTTACAGACTATTTGTTAAATATAGCTATCCAGCCAGAAGAGCATTGTAGTAGTCCAGCCTAGAAATGACAAGGACCTGAACAAGAAGTTGTGCATGCTCCGTTAGAAAGGGCCTGATCTTTGCAATGTGGTCTTTGAAGGTCAGCTGGTCATCAAAGATTACACCAAGATTTCTGACCGAAGTTGATGGGGTAATTGTAGAAGAACCTAGCTGGATGGTGAAATCATGCTGTAGAGTTGGAGTAGTAGGGAAGACAAGAAGCTCAGTCTTTGCCAGGTTGAACTGTAGGTGATGTTCTTTCATCCATGCCGAGATGTCCTCCAGGCAGCCTGAGATCCGTGCAGCTACCTTTGGATCATCAGTGAGATAGGATTGTGCTAAAACAAATTAGCATTAAATGAGGTGAAATTAAACCGACATGGCTATCTAAACAGAAAGAAAATGCATATATTGCGTTTGTAACGATTATCTAAACATTTAGCAAATGATAGATACTAAAATTGAAGGGGAAAGTGACAAGGAGAAGACAACATTTACAGCATTACAGTCATGATAGATAGATAGACAGATAGATAGATAGATAGATAGTTAGATAGGTGACTATATTACAATTATCATGCCAATAAAACTGAACTGAATTAAATTGAATTGGTATGAGAAATAGTGCAAGAAAGAGACTATATGTACTACTGCTGTCATACCAATAAAGCTGAACTGATAAAGGTAAAAGAGAGAGAGACAAAGAAACACAGATAGAAAGAGAGAAAGAGAAATGGAATGAGAGAAACAGAGGCAGCAAAAAAAGACTTGGAAAGACAGAGGGAGCAGAACAGATTGCGGTCAGTGATAAGCATCTGTAAAGGTCAAATTGAGAATGCTATGGAAAATAAATGGCATGGCTGCTTCACCATTAGACCCAGAATTAAGAGCAGTGGCACCAATAAAACAGGAGTGCTTTTAGTTTTCCTTCTGCTTATCTTCAGACTGCCCAAGAAAGGGCTGTTTGGGAGCTCTAGGTCTTCTATTTCAGTCAGACACTACAAAGACCAATGATTTCATTATCTTAAAATGCATGAGTACTACAGAGTCATTTAAATGAAAATACATAAGAGCGAATACAATTCATTTTCAAAACTATCTGTTCATTCCAGGGAGGGAAAGTATTTCGTACTTGGTGCAAAATAAATTCTAGTCCCTTGTATGGTCAATGCAGAAAACAGAGAACTTTCCACATAAGTAAATGTCAAATGCACTTCGAGTGAATATTTGGCTGAATATGTTTCATGCAGAGGTTCATGGTTTCCCTTGTAACATCACAGTCCTTTCCTTTTCGCTGTCCTCCCAGACCAATTAAAAACTGAGGCGTTTTAACTGACTTTTGGCTGGAAGCTCCAGTGACCATAAATCATCTAAAAGATCATTCATTTAGTTAATTAATGAACTTGTCCTAAAGTACCCATATACACAATGAATCCTTAGGATAGATGTTCACACACACATGCACACAATTAACATTCTCACTAATTTCTGTTCTTTCAAAGAGGTAGGATCTCACAGCTGGGTTTTCAGTTCACAGTGTTTCAAAAAAGGCACTCTAACTCAGAGCTGTGCCTGCTCTCAGTGGGAAAGATGTTCATGTCTCTTTCAAAGACAAACACTAAAAAACTACTACATGAGGGTGGATTAGAACCGAGAACCTCAGAAATGCGTGACAAAAGTTCTACCACTAAACCACTACAACACACATTTATGTATTTATTTAGTACTGTGAATAATCTATTTTATTATTAATACGTTTATGATTAATTTATATTAATGTAGTCGCCAGTGTTGCCAACTCCTTCCTTTAGCAACTTCCCCTGAAAATTAGTTGGCAACACTGATAGTCGCTTGCAACGTGGGCAGGGCCCACGTGCGCTGCGGGCCCCCCCAAGGCACGGGCCCCAGTGCGGCTGCACTGCCTGCACTGTCTGTAGTTACGCCACTGCCTACACCCATGAACGACTGAAACACAGCTCCTGAATATCAGCGAAGGCCACAACAATTAGAAGAGTTCTCAGAACAGATCCTCAGCAAAGTATTTGACGACTAGACATGCCCATGACCAGCTTGTGGCCAGACCAGTTTTTAACAAGAATGACGATCATTGTGCCTATAGCCATTGATAAGCCAGTCGTCTATTATTATGTCTACTACAGCCAAATCAAACTTAATTTTAAGGATATTTCTGTTTACTTTTGTAACAGTACTGGTACTGTGTTGGGTTGGCACTTGATGTTCAATATAAAATCCAGGTCCATTATAATATATAAAATAGGCTAATAGTAAATATATATTAAATAAATTATATAACATTACATAATAAATAAATCAATGAGTTAATGAATATACTATATTGATACTATACTATACTTTTATAACTCTCAGGCTATGAGAAAAAAAAATCCATACTACTTTGTATGGGGTTCAGTATGTGTGTATGTATGTGTGTATTTGTGACCTTTACAAGATCCAAAAGTTCATCATTGGTTATCTTGACCAGACTGTCTCTGTGGGGTGCAAACTAAACTTTAGGGAAGTGGAGTGAAAGTTGGAGACCATCATCCCCTTATTTCTCTCTTTTCTCTTCATTTGTCTTCTCTCTATAAAGGCCTGTTTTTCAAACAAAGTAAGAGAACCAGCAGGAAGCCACAGCATCAACCCTGCACCCCACAGATGAAAGAGAGAGAAAACGTAAAAAATAAAGGGAGAGTGAGAATGATAGGCAGAAAAAAATACACAGTGAATGACAGATTTAGACTAGAAAACTTGTGAGAGGTTAAAAGACACTTAAATTGGACTGATTTGATTTTTGTAAATTACAAACATGCACATCTCCAGTGAAATTTGGTCTAGCTGTAATCCTTAATTTTGAAACTGATTTTTCACATGCCTCAAGAGACCACGCATTCAGTCCCACACATACAAGTGCACACTTTTTTTACACATGCACTTCAGATCTTGGATATGCACAGTACATGCTAATGACTATTTTAAATATCCAAATCACCACGGCAATGTGCATTTTTATGCTTTGGTGGTCTTGTCTGTCACCACCCCTGAGAGTAAACCCATTACTTGCCTAATTGTATGAGGATGCCAAGAATAAATTTATACATTTACATTTAAATTTATACATTTACATTACATCTCAAAAGACCTTACTAGACAAATGAAATAAATTACATTAGCAAACTGATTGCCGCCAAAAATGACAAGTCTCAAGACACGCCTGGATCTGCCTTGATCTTTTGGCATATAAGAGGTCTTTGTACCATTAAAACATCCTGCAAGTTTAATAGCTTAAAACGTCCTCCTCATTATAAACAAAGCATTTATTTAATCAAGCTCCAAAAACAGCTAGTTTGGGATCTGAGGTGCAAGGAGACGTCACCCGTCCACAAACATTTGCATAAAACGCGGCCTCTAGAGCAAGACATCGAGGAATAGTCATCTTCTCACCATAGGCCCCACCCACTGGCATTCAAACTCGAACATCAGGTTCAGTGGTGTTAGTTAGACACGTACTTTTGACGCGATCGACCCGAGTTCGAACCCGAGTTTTGCCGAACTTTTTTTCTCCCTTTTCAAATCTCATATCGCATCGGAAAGGCATTTATTTTCAATAAAAATTAAGGAAATAATCAAAAAGTTTAAAATAAAGTATCGGGTAGGGTTAGGGTAGGTGTAGAGAGGGCTTTATTGTCCCAATAAGGTGCATCCATTTAATAATTTGAATTAAAATTATAATTTACACTCAATACATTATTATTGCGTACTGTTTTATAATGTACTACAATACTGAGGTGCAGATAATTGCTACTATTTGCAATAAGTAGTATAAATAGCAGAAAATCTTGCAGTTTTAACATAGTGTAAATAGAATCTATAGCTATTTGCACTTATTGTAAATAGCATCCATCGCTATTTGCACTTAGTGTAAATAGCATCTATTGCTAAGAACATATGCTATTTGCACTTAGTGTAAATAGCATGCATCTAATTGCTATATTTACACTTAGTGTAAATAGCATCTAATTGCTATATTTACACTTAGTGTAAATAGCAATTATTGCTATTTGCACAGTGTAAATAGCATCTATCGCTAAGAAAATATGCTATTTGTACTTAGTGTAAATAGCATCTAATTGCTATTTACACTTAGTGTAAATAAAATTTATTTTATTTGCACTTAGTGTAAATTGCATCTAATTGCTATTTACACAGTGTAAATATAATTTATTGCTATTTGCACTTAGTGTAAATAGTATCTATTGCTAAGAAAATATGCTATTTGCACTTAGTGTAAATAGCATCTAATTGCTATTTGCATTTAGTGTAAATAGAATTTATTGCTATTTGCACTTAGTGTAAATAGCATCTATCGCTAAGAAAATATTCTATTTGCACTTAGTGTAAATATAATCCATTGCTATTTGCACTTAGTGTAAATAGCATCCATTGCTATTTGCACTTAGTGTAAATAGCATCCATTGCTATTTGCACTTAGTGTAAATAGTATCCATCGCTAAGAAAATATGATATTTGCACTTAGTGTACATAGCATCTAATTGCTATTTACACTTAGTGTAAATAAAATGTATTGTTATTTGCACTTAGTGTAAATAGTATCTATTGCTAAGAAAATATGCTATTTGCACTTAGTGTAAATAGCATGCATCTAATTGCTATATTTACACTTAGTGTAAATAGCATCTAATTGCTATATTTACACTTAGTGTAAATAGCAATTATTGCTATTTGCACAGTGTAAATAGCATCTATCGCTAAGAAAATATGCTATTTGCACTTAGTGTAAATATAATCCATTGCTATTTGCACTTAGTGTAAATAGTATCTATCGCTAAGAAAATATGCTATTTGTACTTAGTGTAAATAGCATCTAATTGCTATTTACACTTAGTGTAAATAAAATTTATTTTATTTGCACTTAGTGTAAATTGCATCTAATTGCTATTTACACAGTGTAAATATAATTTATTGCTATTTGCACTTAGTGTAAATAGTATCTATTGCTAAGAAAATATGCTAGTGTAAATAGCATCTATCGCTAAGAAAATATGCTATTTGCACTTAGTGTAAATATAATCCATTGCTATTTGCACTTAGTGTAAATAGCATCCATTGCTATTTGCACTTAGTGTAAATAGTATCCATCGCTAAGAAAATATGATATTTGCACTTAGTGTACATAGCATCTAATTGCTATTTACACTTAGTGTAAATAAAATGTATTGTTATTTGCACTTAGTGTAAATAGTATCTATTGCTAAGAAAATATGCTCCTCTCTAAGAGCTTACAAATTATCAAAGAACGTATTAGCCCGTGGCCAGGGAAAATACATATAGTCAAATTGGTAATATACACTGACATTAACGTCTCGCTGGCCGAGTAGCTGATAGAGTGTAAACTATCAAATTTGAAATCAGTTTTAATCAGGTGGACCTCGAATTTTCAGATCCGAGTCCTTTCAAAACCTGAGCTAGAAATAAAATTAATGATTAATTCCCTTATCAAGAATTAATTAGTTAAATTCCTTACAAGCATCTAACTGCTATTTGCACTTAGTGTAAATATAATTTATTGCTATTTGCACTTAGTGTAAATAGCATCTATCGCTAAGAAAATATTCTATTTGCACTTAGTGTAAATATAATTTATTGCTATTTGCACTTAGTGTAAATAGCATCTATCGCTAAGAAAATATTCTATTTGCACTTAGTGTAAATATAATTTATTGCTATTTGCACTTAGTGTAAATAGCATCTATCGCTAAGAAAATATTCTATTTGCACTTTTTCACTATTTCACTATTTACACAGTGTGAATAGCATCTATTGCTATTTACACTTAGTGCAAATAGCCGTTGCCTATTTTTAATTTCGTGTCTGACGATTTATCGGAGCATTTTGTTTTGTAAATGAGGCACAGTGTCATGGAGAGTTCGCAAAGAAACATTAATTTGTTGAAAGATGAAGCAGTACTAGATCTGACCGCAGCAGCATCACAAACCGTAAGTAAATGATTTCATAATGCTTTGTCTGGAACCGTTTTATTTTTGATCATGTTGACAACACACTCATGCAATAGCGAGGTGGCGTTGATACCATTTCCAATGCAATGACGTTAGCCAATCATAACAGTGGCCGATTTCTGACAAGCCTAAAGGACCCGCCCCTTAAAACGGGTTATTTTAGAGAGAGGGTCAGAATGAGGGTTGAAAATAATAATTTTTCCACATATTTATTTATTTATTCATTTATTTTGTGCAAAAAACTTTAAGTAAACCTCAAGGAACATATTAAAATAATAATAAAAAATCCATGCTTCTGTACTGAGTACTGACCTTCTTGTCTTCTGGGTTTGTTAATTTCCTCTTTTGTGAAATTAGGCACTTTATTATAAGTTTCTTTGTTAAGTAAGTGTCTGCTGGGACTGGGAGCATAAATGTAAATTAGGTCGGCTGCAGTTCAATGATTGCTCATTTTACTAACGTCACACCTCCATCTCGGAAAATATCACCACCATACAATTAAAAACATCCTTCTAAGTGAATATTATACGCCCTGCTGCTAGAAACAGCTTTTGTCTGGCTCTCTGTGCTTTACTGCCGTGTTCTTCCTGGTAAATTAATAACAGTGCCGAAATGACTGTACCATATCCACAGCGATGGGAATTCCATAGAAATAGGGACTGCTTGCTGCTACGCATAGTGCATTGCAATTAAATGAATAATTAATAGCACTGCATTGTATTAACCCAGGAATTAATTTGTCGATGTTCAAGCAGTAAAAAATCAATTTCATCAGCATAAAGTGATGAGTTAGAGAAAGCATAAGTGACTTTGAACAATTGGTGTGGTAAGGTGGATTACTAGGTTATTCTAGTCATGTGGTGCTTTTTGAGCTCCTTTAAAAAACTGTGCTTTATGTTTATTTCTTCAAAAGATAAACCAGTCTTTCAGAAATATGTTCTGCTACTTGTTGGCGAGGTGATCATAAAAAGTAACACCCTGGAACTAACTAACTAGATGGAAATAAAGAGCAACGGAAGTTCACAAGAAGCTGCCAATTTAGAGTTTGTTTGTTTGTTTGTTCAGTTTTTTCTTTCATATTTTGCTAATAATAGGCCTGCCTTACCAAATCTGTCATAATAGAATGTTTTAAGGTGAAACACACACACACACACAAAATAAAATTGAATAATAATAATCAATAGCTTATTCTTACTTGCATGCTGTTGTTGCCCTACAAAAAAGACACTTCCTGTAGGATGATAAAGGAAAAACGGAAACAGGAAAAGAAAACTGTGATTGCCAATTAAAACAACACTAATAATAAAATGTTATATTGATAACATAATTTTTTTAAAATTCTTTAAAAATATTTTTTATTTCAGAAATGCACATAGTAAAATTGGCAACATAGTGAAATTATATAACTGTGTCTTCACTTAATCACTCATACTGTGATAAAAGAAAATTAATTAATTTGATTTCAATCTTTAAAAACTGTTTAATATTTCATCCCAAATATTATGATAGAAAGAACCTGCCACGTTTTTTCTGTCTTAAACTTATTTCATTGCTTTTTGTCATTCTGGTGTTCAATGTCTATCTTTGTTCACTGCTGTTTTTAAGTTTCAATATCTGAACTGTTATTTTAAAAATGCTTTGGAACCCTAATATTTATTCTCCGTCTCTCTCGTTTTCTCCCTTTTCTCTTTCTGCAACAATGTGTGTGTTCTTTAAAAAAATGGCATAACTTACGCCGCCCCCTTGTCTTACCTCAGGACAATCATTGTGTTATTTGTTTGCTCACAGTGTGTGTGCTTGCATTTGTATTTATCTTTGCTCAGACTTCTGTAATCCTTGTTTTAGCTCTGTGTCTTCCTCTTCAGGAGCTGTCAGAATTCATTCTCCTCACTTCTTTCCATCTACGCTTCTCTCACTCTCACTTTCTCTCTCTTTTTCTCTTTCTCCCTGAGGCAAGGTGCCTTGGGCAATTGTGCATTTATTCATCAGTTTGCTCCTTTGTGCCCTTTATATGTATTTCTCTGGCACACACACAAACACGCACACACTGGTGTTCTGCTGTCAGCAGTGGAGATTAGTCAGTCAATCAGAGAGAGAGCACGCTCTCTAAGAGACAGAATGAAGGAACTGTTCTTCACATGCTGGCCCATATGTCTCTCCTGACGGTCTTTATCCCCTTCTCAGGTGGACGTTTGCATCTCTGACGCAGTAACACATTCACTGACATATACCCTTCTCACAGCCTCAATAATTAAAATGCTTACTGCATGCTTTACTTTCTCACTTCTCTTACTCAGTTCATATCTACCTACCATTACTTTTCTCATTTTTTCTCATCCCTGTCAATTTTCAATTTGCCCTGTACTGACATGACAAAAACTGAACAAACAATATACTTAAAACGGGTTATTTTAGAGAGAGGGTCAGAATGAGGGTTGAAAATAATAATTTTTCCACATATTTATTTATTTATTCATTTATTTTGTGCAAAAAACTTTAAGTAAACCTCAAGGAACATATTAAAATAATAATAAAAAATCCATGCCATGACCCCTTTAAGAAAAAAAACCAAAACGTAAATTATAGTGGCATTCATTATAAACAACATTTATACCCCAAGTCTAAATTAAGTTATTTAAAGTAAAATGGAAACAATGTGTGGGAAATGTGCTAAACAAATAATTGTGGGTTCTCTCAACTGGCACAATCAAAAGTAAGTGAATCAGTTAGAACCATTAGCCTACTGAGTTTGCAACCAACTTCCTCATTGAACAGCAAATAATTTTTTGGTTATATCCAATTCTGAAAAGGCTGACATTTTAGAACAATAACATTTTGGAACACAATATTTGTCTTTTTTGTTAAAACAGCAAGAAATATTCTGAGAGTGACATTCAGACTATATGTCACAAATAATCTGAATCAATAATGGCAGCTTGAAACAGGAACTAAACCACTTCTGAACAAGCTGAACTGTAAAACGAATTTATCAATGAAAAACAGACATATATGTATGTATGTATACATATATACCTTTTTGTTGGTGCCCCCATTTTTCATGAGCTGAACTCAAAGATCTAAGACTTTTCGGTAACACTTTATTTAGTCAACACTTTACTTTTCGGTAACACACGATAGTCCACTTTAGACATTCTATTAACAGTAAGTAACTTTGCAACTA
>NW_015635542.1:244728-245227 GCF_001515625.1 Sinocyclocheilus rhinocerous | reverse complement strand
CTCTCGACATTTGTCATTAAGATCACGCTATAGAAACCGCTTAAAATTAAGTATAAAGAAGAGAAGAAAGCGGCCCTAAGCAGCTGCCTACACAGGATCCGCCACTGCCAGGTGCAGTTAGAAATGTACTAAAAACAAGCCTATCACAAGATATCTGGTAGGGGGGGGGCAGCCAGATTTTTTTTTCATCATCCTCGTGAATGTATGCTGGTTTACCTAATGGCTGCGACACACTCCAGTTTTTGTTCTGTGCTGATCACAGTCGAATCCTTTCATTATAACATAGGCCTACAGAGTGTTTACACAACGATGTTAATAATATATTAATTGCACAGTGTGAGATTCATTGGCCATAACAGAACTTTGTGAGATCACGATGAACTGAGAGTGACAGTTTTTAGTGGTTAAAAAAGGAGCGCTCTTTGCGAGCTTTCTAGGCAATAATCCATTTAAAATGTAGAACTTTGTTTTTCGGCCACACACACATTGCAAAGTTTCG
>NW_015635542.1:238637-244592 GCF_001515625.1 Sinocyclocheilus rhinocerous | reverse complement strand
ACAGATTTAGACAGATTTGTGAACAATATTTGAGAGAAATAGGCCTTTTGTGTACATAGAAAAAGTCTTAAATCTTTGAGTTCAGCTCATGAAAAATGGGAGCAAAAACAAAAGTGTTGCGTTTATAATTTTGTTCAGTGTATTTATATAGAAAGAGAGAGTAAATTGAGTAAACAAGTTATATGAATAATAAAATAAACAAAATAGCACTAATTCTCTGAGACAAGCAGTATTACTACTGTTGTTATTACTAAAATTAACAAAAAAAACTGAAAGAAGCAAAAAGATATGATGCCTTGCCAACTAACTGGAATAAATAAGTTTAAGTTATGTTAAGTTTAAGTTAGCTAAATATAAACATAAAAAAAGACAAAAGCACACAGCAACATTACTAAAACTAAAAACTAAACGTGAAAACACAAAAATAAAATCTAATTCAAAATATGACTATAATAGTATATAAATAATACTGAATTCTAACTAAATAAATAATACTGATTATCACTGGGTTCCAGCCACATATTCGTATGCACATCATTGGGACACACAAACAAATAAATAAAGTATTAGTCTTTACATAAAATTGTTTGACTGCCAAAAGCTGCAACTGACCAATCAGAATGCAGTATTCCAGAAAGTCATGTCATAAAAAGAGAAATCAAATTTTTTTTCTCGCAATTTCGAGTTGATATCTCACAATTCTAACTTTTTTTTATCAGAACTGTGAGATATAAACTCACATTTGCGAGGGGGAAAAAAGACTGATATGGGGGCCAAGAGAGCTCAGTGTGCTCCAACTGAAGAAAACACATGCAAATTGAAAAGCACCAGCAAATAAGGAAAACATCTTCATCAGTTTGACAACACTTGTGCTTGCAAATTCTCTCTCAACGTAAGCAAACACGCACTGCTAAAACCTACTCACAGCACAAGCCAATACAGAAACATGTTGCATTACTCACAACACAACCAAATACAGATCAAGATTTTAAAATAAACAAAAACTCACCCTGCATGTGATCGATTAGACATATGCATGCCCCAGCCAGTTCCGTCACTTGTAGGGATCCTCTTGATTTCCATTGAGGTCTGTGATCTTTGCAGCGCGTTTCTGTATTTGGTTCCTATGTGAGTATTTGCAGAACCTATGTTATCAAACAGCAAAGTTGTGTTTTTAATTTGCTGGCGTTTTTCTATTTGCATGTGTTTTCTTAAGCTGCAGCGCGTTGAGCTCTCTCGGCCACCATAGATATGTTCTCAGAATTGCATACAATTCTGTGTAATAAAGTCAAAATTGCAAGTTTATATCTCACAATTCTGAGAATGAAGTCAGAATTGCGATATGTAAACTCACAATTGCGAGAAAGAAAACCAGGATTGTGAGATAAAAGTTCACAATGACCTTTTTTTTTATTCAGCGGAAACGGGATTTTCATAAGTATCACTACTGTTATTATTACTAAAATTTAAAAAACTTATACAACATTTTGAAAGAAGAAAAAAAGAAATGTTGCCTTGACAACTAACTAGAATAAATAAGTTTAAGTTTTATTAAGTTTAAATTAGCTAAATATAAACATTGAAACACACACACACACACACACACACAAAAGCACACAACAAAAATACTAAAACTAAAATGAAAACACAAAAATAAAAGCTAATTCAAAATATGACTATAATAGTAAATAAATAATACTAAAATAACACTGGGTTCCAGCCACATATTCTTATGCACATCATTGGGACAAACAAACTAACTAACAAACAAATACATAAATGTCGGAAAACACCAAGATGTGAATACATTTTAATATGCACGTCAGAATCGGTCTCTTGAGCTACAATTACACATGGCCATACACATGGCCATAAACAATGACAGAAGCACATTTACAGAATAAAATTTCTACAAAAAGTCATGTGACTGAATAAAACATCTTACTTGCAGCTTGGATGGAGCACTCGTTTCTGTGCTCAAAACAACATACAAACATGTACCAAACACCCATTAATCTGTTTCAGGCTGAATTACAAATAATTACACACAGCAAAACAGTCCTCCATCATGCAGCCTAGCCCTTATGCAAATAAGCTTGTTCTCAATCCAATCACTGTTATCAAACATGCTCAATTGACAGAGGGGTTTTTAAAGCCATAATATGATTTATGGGGTGTGTGCTGCGATTAGACGACTTGTGCAGGAAGCATGCAGCGTGTCAATAAAGAATGAAAAAGCGAAGCTGTCACTGTCATCAGCTCTCCCTGAGCACTGAACACTGTTTACCATCACTCATGTGGAGTTATGGTTTTTGTGTAGTAATGAGATTTCCGGCTAATTCCCCCCTGAGGAGCGTTAATTGCAGAATAATAAGTGGAACATCAATACTAGGCTCCTGGGGTTGTGTGGTGTTTGTTAGGCCACATTGTGCTTCTGCTATTGTTTTTCTACCCTATCTGTGAATGTTTTACTATCTACATGTGTTAGACTGTGAATATAATTTTTTTTGAGTATAGTAGATTGCCTTGGTGTAAAGAAGTAGATGTATTTGCATTCTCTGCCTTTAGCTCACTCTTCTCGGGATGTAGCCATACATTAATTAAGTGCATTCATGTCTGATGTTCCTTTACAGTGGCAGCATCTGCACATTCAATAAGGGAGACCAGGCAGGAAGATTACAGCTTGAGGGCAGTCAAGACTCATTTCCATCCTTACATACTTTTTTTTTTCCACTTCATGCACTCACAAAAAAACCCAGTACGGGTTCGAGAGGTTGTGTGTGACGTGGCCTATATCACCACTGGCTGAGAGCCAGGACTATATAGTCAACGCTCTAGCTCTCTGCTTTCTAAATTAGATGTAGATAATATCATCTCCGACTGCATGTCAGCACTGCTGCTAACCACACACCTTCACGTACACATTTTCCATGTGGCCATTAAAGCATACCTGTTTTCTGATGCGTTCAAACATTTATCAAACGAGTACTATACCACTTGTGCACTGAATTTTCAGATGAGAGGGCAGTAAAGAGTGTTTTTTATTATTTATTTTTTTTTATTTTGTGTTTGAAGTGGACATTATATATTTTATACACACACATTTTTATTTGTAGAAATCAGGGTCTGTACTTACAGTATTTTTTTTACAGATTTTCTTTTTTTATGTTTTTGAATGAAAAACACCAAGGCTGTATTTATTTGATCAAAAATACTGTATAGTAAAATAATTGTTTTCTATTTTAAACATTTTTTTAATGTAATTTTTTCATGTGATGGCAAAGCTACATTTTTTCAGCAGTCATTACTCGAGTTTTCGGTGTCACATGAAATCATTTTGATATTTGATATTTAATATTTTGTATTATTAATAATGTTGAAAACAGTTGTGGTGCATAATATTTCATAGTAATCAGCTTTGTCACAGGAATTACATTTTAGAAAACAGGTATTTTAAATTGCAATAATATTTTACAATATCATTTTTGCTGTATTTTTGTTCCGACTTGGTGAGCATAAGATACTTTTTTTTAAAAACTTAAAAAACTTAAATATTCCAAATGTTTGACCACCAGTGTATGCAAAAGGATCAAAGTGTAGTTGACTGGCATGATATACAGTACATCTCAAGTGTAGCTTAATGACACCCATGGACAGATTAAGAACTCTTGGCCATGAAACTGTTCAATGAGGTCCAACGAGCGTGCCTATGGCCGTTTTATGATTATTAGGTTTATAGAGCTGTCAAGAACCACCCACATTTATATATATCATTCACCTTCAGGATTCATACAGCGAGAACAACATGTCCCATTGACAGGAAAAGTAAATGAGCTACTCTCTAACTGCCCATTTTTCAAACGACTAAAGAGTAAATCATTTCTTAATGACTGACTCATTCTACCTAGACAACTGACCCCGACTGAGGCTTGTGTTAAGAAATGTAGATGATAATAAGAACATTTCTCACAATATCACTGAACCTGACAATGATGGGTCAATAACTCCCTGCTGTAGACTAAGTCCCTCAAGGCAAGTCTGTTCACTCTGCGGACATTTTCATGATGCCCCTGGGCTGCTGTTTGTAGTCAGGCAAGTACAGTACAGTACTACCTATTTGAACAAGACATATCTGTAAATATCTGTCAAAATTACATTTCAATAGTATTTCAAATCATGCTTCTTAAAGTGAAATCAGCTAAAGCACATTTTACAGTAAACATTAGGTGACTGGTTGTTTTACCTGTAAGACTGAAGCTGCCATATTTCACACATTCATATATTTATATTTGAACTGGATCACACGTTCTTTTAAGGTCCGATTCTCGCTATTGACTACGACTTTTGCCTCAATAAACTAATAAGGTAGTTAGGTATTGGGTAGGATTAGGGATGTGGAATATGGTCATGCAGAGTATGTGCTTTATAAATATGAATAAACAGCCAATATGTGGCATGCTTATAAGCAGCTAGTTAATAGTGAGAATTGGTCAGTGTTACCTTGAACTGTCTCTGTTTCTTCTTCCTTTTGTTGTTTCTACCCTTACGAAAATTAACCATGGTTTTATTATAGTAAAATTGTAGTAACCATGTTTTTTTTTTTTTTTTTTTGGCATATTGATTTCCATTTGTATAACCACCGTTTTACTACAAATACCATAGTTATACTCCGGTTAGTCTAGCAAAACCACGGTTAATTTGTGGTTACCATGGTTTAACTATAGTAACCATGGTTTTGTGGTTTTATTTGTAGTAAATCCATGGTTTATTTTAAGGGTAAGGGTACTAGCATTGTTAGTGGGTTAGCAAGCTTGTAGTGCCAATGTCAAGATGCTTTTTTTAAATGTTTAATTTTTTTACTTGTTTAGTTTCCTTTCAGTTGATACTGTGTGTCAATACATCAGTACATGTGTATGTAACATCGATGTCAACAACACTGCAAAATTAGTATTTCTTGATTTTTTTTCTAAAACCTCTAAAAATACTAAAAACAAGATTTACTATACATTTCTAGAGTATGCAAGTTTAATTTGAGTGCATTTTGTCATGGTCTTGATTAGTTCACTTGTTGAAATGTAAGCTAAAAACAAGTGAAACCATGCAGTACCAACTTTAGACTTAACTGGTTAAGAAAACTGAAAGAATGGGATCTTGCCCAACACCAGAAATCAGAAACTCTCACTGAAAACTAACAACTTAAGGTCAAATTACTGTCAGTATGAATGGTCCTTATTGGCACACTTTCTCTAATGCTCATTATACTCCCCTCCCACACATACCTTTTATTAATGATAACTTCTTATCAGACATAGGCCTATAAAATCAAAACATCAGGATGATTTATTTCTCAGAGCTGTACTCTTTAGCTAATCCGGGTTCAGTGCTACAGGGCGACGCCTGATCAACATTCAGTTGTAGTTTTTCTCCTATAGCCTTACTGAAGATCCTGCAGCTCTTTCCAGAAGCCTCTGATGCAAACATCTCTCTCTCTTCCCAGCCACCCCTGAGACACATCATCATCTATATGGCTGTGCATCCAGCTTACATTTGTGCTGAAACTGTTTGTAACTAGCTTTTTCCACACTTTTTAAAGGACTGTTGTTACGGATAGATAACTCAGAATCCAGTTGCAAGTGAAGTGATTTATTGTGACAATAAATAGTGAACAGGATCGCAAGCCAAACGTGAGGATTCAGGTGAGTAGACGTGAGCACACGGGGATTGCGAAATCCTGACCCGATCCAGCTAGGGCAGTGGAATCCAGCGAGACTTCGATGGTCTCCCAGACTGGAAAATATCCGAGGCAGAGATCCGCCGGGCACACAGACTCTGGAGAGAACAACAAGCATGAGCCAGGACAAACAACGATCTGACAACATGCAGTACAACACACGAGACAGATAAAGACAGGACAGAACGAGCGGCAGGTGCAGCCGCGCTGATTAGCTCGTCAGC
>NW_015635542.1:237801-238483 GCF_001515625.1 Sinocyclocheilus rhinocerous | reverse complement strand
AAAGCGACCGAAAAATAAGGCCCACCGAGCCTGCCTAGAATTTAACCTTTTAGCAGACCTGATGTACTCCAGGTTCTTATGGTCGGTCCAGACTATAAAAGGTTCCTCCGAACCCTCCAACCAATGACGCCATTCTTCCAAAGCCAGCTTGACTGCCAGCAACTCTCTATTACCAATGTCATAATTACATTCGGCAGGAGACAAACGATGAGAAAAATATGCGCATGGATGCACCTTACCGTCCACGGAAGAACGCTGGGAAAGAACCGCACCAACCCCCACCTCTGACTCGTCGACCTCCACCACAAACTGACGAGATGGATCAGGGGCCACCAGAATGGGAGCTGAAACAAAGCAGCCCTTTAGTCTTGAAAATGCAGCTTCCGCCACACCTGACCACCTGAATGTCGTTTTGGTGGAGGTCAAGGCAGTCAAAGGGGCGGCTAGTTGACTGTAATTGCGAATGAAACGCCGGTAAAAATTGGCAAAGCCCAGAAACCTCTGCAGGGCCTTGCGGGAATCCGGGGTTGGCCAATCTACCACAGCCTGCACTTTGTCGGGATCCATGCGCACTCCCTCGGACGACACGATGTACCCTAGGAAAGGAACAGATTGTGCATGAAAAACGCATTTCTCCGCCTTGACAAAAAGCCCATTCTCTAGCAGCCTCTGAAGCACTGAC
>NW_015635542.1:236374-237128 GCF_001515625.1 Sinocyclocheilus rhinocerous | reverse complement strand
TTTTGGTGGAGGTCAAGGCAGTCAAAGGGGCGGCTAGTTGACTGTAATTGCGAATGAAACGCCGGTAAAAATTGGCAAAGCCCAGAAACCTCTGCAGGGCCTTGCGGGAATCCGGGTTTGGCCAATCTACCACAGCCTGCACCTTGTCGGGATCCATGCGCATTCCCTCGGACGACACGATGTACCTTAGGAAAGGAACAGATTGTGCATGAAAAACGCATTTCTCCGCCTTTACAAAAAGCCCATTCTCTAGCAGCCTCTGAAGCACTGACCTGACGTGCTGAACATGTTCCTGGAGAGAACGAGAAAAAAATCAATATGTCATCCAGCTAGACATATATGAACTGATCGACCATGTCTCTCAGCACATCATTGACCAGTGCCTGGAAAACCGCGGGAGCATTAGAGAGCCCAAACGGCATAACAAGATACTCAAAATGCCCCCTGGAGGTATTAAAAGCGGTCTTTCATTCATCCCCCTCCCTTATGCGAACCAAATGATAGGCATTGTGAAGATCCAACTTTGTGAAAAAGGAAGCACCCTGCAGACTCTCGAAGGCTGAAGACATCAACGGCAAAGGATAGGTATTCTTCACCGTGATGCTGTTCAACCCTCGATAGTCAATACAAGGACGAAGGGAACCATCTTTCTTTTCCACAAAGAAAAACCCCGCGCCAGCAGGAGAAGAGGGACGGATGATCTTGGCTGCCAGAGAATCAGAAATATATTTCTCCATGGCCTCCCTTTCCGGAG
>NW_015635542.1:212779-232318 GCF_001515625.1 Sinocyclocheilus rhinocerous | reverse complement strand
CCGGCTGGGGAGCTCCACAGGTGAGGCCGCTGAGGAATCGAGCGCAGTGGGCCGTTGGGCCGCTTCAGACCTTAGCTGACGAAATTGGGTGGTTAAATCCGAGACTTGCGTTATCAGAGTCTGTACCGCTCGACCGGTAGCCAGGATATGCTGTTCTTGCTGCTCCATGCGAGCACTGCTGCCGGAAAGAACGTCTGAGCTCCGCGACACTTTACAAACAACGATCTGACAACATGCAGTACAACACACGAGACAGATAAAGACAGGACAGAACGAGCAGCAGGTGCAGCCGTGCGGATTAGCTCGTCAGCACCGTGGTTGCCGGAGCAACGCTGAACGAGCAATCAAACAGGTAACAATACACAGGCATGCAGCAATGAACACACGGATCCATGAACCGTGACAACTGTCCATGGGCATTAAAATACCTAATCTTATTTAACATGCATAATCACTTTACTCACCTCAATCTGGTGGAGGGCTCACGTTACACTCTTAGAAGAAATGGTTCAATATAGATGCCTAATGAACCTGTTTTCTATGAGTGTAGGCCGTCATGCCTTTGAGATTCTTTACAGCCATTTTATTGTTCACCTGTGAATCTGATAGACTCAATATTCATGTTTCAGTGACTGCAATGGAAAGGTAATGGAATTATTTTGTAAAGTGGCACGTAGGATTTGCTATAATGCTGATATATTAGCCAGAATTGGTTTGATGTTATTGTATTCAAGTCATTCGGCATGCTCAGCACTGGAGATCAAGCATGAGAAGAATCATGAAGGGAGAATAAAGAGATTTAGGGAGAGACTTAGACTTAGATAAATGAATGAATATAAAGACATATAAGCAGATATAATGCAATAACGCGTGAATAAATGCTTAGCACATTGAAACTTTCATTAGACAAAATCTGTCATCATTTACTCTCTACATCATTTCTTTCTTCTGTGTAACATAAAAGAATATATTTTTTAGAAAAGCCTTTGTGTTTTTTCTTTATACAACAGAAATGAATGGTCACCGAAACGGTTTACCATTCACCAGAATATCTTCTTTTATGTTTGGCAGATGAAATAAACACAAAGAGGTTTGGAATGACATGAGGGTGAGTATATGATGACAGAATATTCATTTTTGGGTGAACTATCTCAGACACATTGAAAGAGGTGCAAGAAACTTTAATGAAAGTATCTTTAAAATGGTAGTCAGATCAACATCAAAAGAAAACTACAAGCCTGAGGTTGATACTTTTTTACCAAAATGAAAAGACAAAGAGTGACAAGAGAAGTATTGTGTACAGCTTTGTTAACACTACTAAATCAATCTGAGCTCTTCAGCAGTGGGAGGAAACCAAGAAATATTGACAACGTCACTGCAGCTGGCTCCAAAAACAGTAGAAACCATTATACAAGCATTTGTATGAAACACAACATTCCATATTTAGCAAAGAGATGAGTTTATTGTTATTCAGGTTTTTTTAAGGTCAATGTGTGAGGCTCAAAGAGGCACAAAATCATTACTCCGAACTTCAACCTTAACCAAAAGACTTTTCCATTAGCACTATACTACATTATATAGAAGGAGTGAGATGGAGTGTTAAATAGTGAGTGAGTGATATGAAACAGCTGTGTGCAATCAGTGCTGTGTGCAATCAGTGCAATGAATGATGGGATATGTAGTCCGGGATGATATGCAACAGTGTGTAGTGCGAGAGTCAATGAAAATGGAAAGGGTGACCTCTGATGGCTAGCAGACGGAAGTTCATGGACCGGATACGTAACAGCTACAGTGTCTCACCTACATGTTTGTACTAGGTCAAACTAACTGAATGACATTTTGGAATTCTGTATTACAGAATTACTGATAAATCACTTGTGGTGTCATATTGTTTTGTAAATCACTTTGGATAAAAACATTTGCCTAATTAATAAATTACTAAATGTGAATGGATCAAGCTCCCCTCTGTGAAGCCAGGTCCTGTGCGCCCTCTAGAGGACATTCTTAACGTCAATAGAAACTTAAAGACAGCATCTCCTTCACATATGTGAAACAGACAAAAGTGCACACACACACACAGAGAGAGAGAGAGAGAGAGAGAGAGAGTAAATAACTCTAATAATGACAATAATCCACTTCCTATAATTAGTCTGATATCAGTGACCTCCAAGTATAATTAGCTAAAGGAACCGAGAAGGCAGTCGTAAACAACGAAGATAAACATGAATGAAGTGATCGAGATAAATCAGCAGGTGACAGGAAAAGCTAAGCCACAGTGCCTCAAAGCTCCAATCTAGTTCAGTCCTCCATGGGGTTCATTATAAAATATTAACATATGATACGGACCAGCATGGAAAGAAGACTTTGATAGATTAACTCCAATTAAATCGTTCAATAGTCAGCACTGTTCAAGCTTTATCACAGTCACAATTACGGTGAACGGTAACTCTGTTTCGTTATGTGAAGTGTCAGGCATATAAGCATGGAGCTATGCTTGGCTAGTTTTTACACAGTAGAACAAGCAGAGCCGATCCTCCCTATATGCAAAATACGCAAGCTGCATAGGGCCCCCGAAACACCAGGGGGCCCCCTTGCTCTCAAAGATGATTTAATTTTAGTTTGTTTTTGAATTTGGCCAGCGGTTATGAAAACATGAATGATCATTTCTTTTAATGCGGTGCTCTTTCTGCCTTTCTACTTAAAAATCAGTCAAATCATGTAATGTGAATGTCGTACAGTCTTGCTCGAGACTAAAAAAACTAGTTGAAAGCATACCGAGCCGCGGAAGAGACACTGTTTTTTCAAGCGCTTTCCGCGAGCGCGATTTGAGACGGAGTGAAACACGGACAAATGCATTTCATTCATTCGTTCATAACCACTCATACGCCCCCCCCCCGCCCTTTTGCGTAGGACCCCCAGAAGTATAGGATCGGCACTGAGAACAAAGGTGTCCAATCCTGCTCCTGCACCAACATTCTGTAGGGTTTAGCTTCAACCTGCTCCAACCCACCTGCTTGGAAGTTTCTAGTAACCCTAAAGACCTTGATTACTTGTAATTAGGGTCGAATCTAGACTCTGCAGGACACTGACCCTCCAGCAGTAAAACTGGACACCCCTGTAGTAAAACATATGGTGGCCCTGAAGTGCTAAGCAAATAATTCTGAAAACAAAATTTGTTATTCCAGTTGTGGAATTGATTTGTTTTGGGATTTAGGGAATTTTTTCAACTTCAGAGCTACCAAAATATCTAGAGGAAAGCCTCATAATTTCATTGTCTTTATTTTTTTTGTTAGTATGGCTGCAAAGTTACAATAGCTAGGGTGTTATTGGTAGGCTTACTTTGCATAAACTGACAAACAAAATGCAAAATATAAATGGGATGCATAATGTATTGGAATAAGTAAACAATCCAAGCGTGTTAAACGCCAATTCCTAAGCTCAGCAACAGTGTTTCCCTTGTAATTACAATTGGAGAGAAATCTGAATGTTGTGTTGAAATGAACATGCTCTGAGCTTCATAGGGTGATGTTCGCATTTATCTTCATTAATAAGGAACCAGTAAGTGCAAATGCTTCACATGCTAATGTTGTGAAAAAATAAAGGCATATTTTAAATAGTAATATAAGTTCAGTTCAAACAAGCACAACCTTCATCCAAATTTCCTCTCACTTTCTTTGGCACCACCATTTAACCTTAATTATTGATGCATTATTTTTAAATGTGTGTTGCAAGAAAAGGAGAACGTCACTGAAGCGGAAGATCAGAAAGCCAGTGCGTGTCTTGGTTATTATGAGGAGAGAAATGAAGAATTTTGCTTTTGATCAAGAGGTGACGTGCATGTATGCACACACAGAGGAGTCTCTGTAAGAGCACTTTAAATGCTTTGACCCATAAATAGTGTTGCTTTCATCTGGGGGGCCGTCCAGCACTGAAGCCTCTCTGACCTGTACACAGTTCAGACTGACATATCTTTCATGTGGGTTGATATCGAAACCTATTTTTCCTCTGTGAATTCAAAGAGAAGCTGCTCGGCTTTTATCTGAGACCGAGTTCAGTATTTAAACCCCTCTCACCTTCAGACCTGCTCTCGCATGTTACTTTGATCTCTAACGAAGTTCCTCATATACATTCAGTTTCCCCAGAGGCAGTTTCGAGAAGTGGACCTTTCATTGGTTTCTGACTTGGGCAGCGTCCTGGTTGAATAAGTAGAAGCAGATCAATTTGAACTTCTGCTCATGTCCCTCAAGAGCTTTAACTGTTGAGTTTGCTGCATGTTTCTTAGTATTCACATTAGTACTTTTTTTTTTTTTACATGCTTACATATACTGGAAAAATACAGGGGTATGCAATATATACATATATTCTTTTTGTCAAAAAAGAAAAACAGAGACTCAAAATAAATTTCACTAATCAAGATTAAAATTGTATGTTACTGTAGATTTTGACTGTTTGATGAAGTAAATAAATGTAACTGATATTGTGACCTTGTACAACCCAGGCTCAATAGAAAAATTATGCCTGTGGCGACACTATTGTGTAAAATGAAATTATGTTGCCTTTTGCACATTTTGCGACATTTTCAAAGTGAAATGTCTAGTGATAAAACATTGCCATATTCAAATGTGAATCTGGCAATGTTTTATGTTGATTGTTGTATGCATCATAGCAGTCTGGAAATAAAATGTCCGTTGAGTGGTGTTAAAAGGTTAATGTTCTATCATGTTGGAAAATAAAATAGCACCTGTTCCAAACCTAACCAATAGTGTTAACAATAGTATAAAAACACATTTCCTAAAGCAACCATGCCATTTTAGGCATGCTTCTGTAAGTCTTTGAATTATTTTCATATTATAGCCGAGTGTTCCACATCAGAAGTGCAATGCCGTACCAGGTGAGCTATAATGCAAATTTACTAGAAGTTTACTCAGAAAAGCCATACACCTGGAACTGGTTGCATGCAAATATATAAAATGTATTAGTTTACAAGTTATGAACTAAGGTAACAGTGTTTTTAGGTCATGACATAATATTGTGCAAAGAAATGTGAGGAAATATGTCTTTTTTAATCAATAATTTGCCCTGTAATTATAATTTGTGGGAAAATAAATAAAAGTTATAGGTGTATTACAACCAGTAGTGTTCATTTTAGCTGGAAACTGCAGTGAATTCTATGTATAGGTATGTTTTTGGAGTTTTGCAAAAATGTAGGTATAGGCACATTTTTCCAATAAGCCTACAGTATGTATGTTGCAAGGTCAGTATTTACTACTGATCAAGAAAAATGCAATATGGAACTCAAAATCCTCACTGTGTCTCACTTTTGACAGAAATAAATCTAAAACTTAAGAAAATGAGGACTGGGGGCTAAATAATAGGGGAAATAGGCATTAGATGGTTCAATACTTCACCAGATGAACAAAGAGACTGACCCAGTTTGTACAGTTTTCTTAGGTTAATGAAAATCGCTAAATATGTGTTAGCATACATATAGAAGTTGACAGGTTGTCTCCTGCTAAGTCTAATTCCCTATTTCAGCTGCTACATGTGTATACAAATAAAATAAAATCTTTAGCTTCTTGTCTCAAAGGGCTAGGAGACACTTCACATGCCACACATAAATCTCGAGCTGGAATGAAGCCCAGAATTTCCACTCCTGTAGAGAGCTAATTTTAAATGATTTCTTAATGAATTTCCTCACACCCAGAGTTGGTATCAGTACAAAAATACAGTGCAAAGCAACACTGCAGCAATCAGAGCCATGTCCGTGTTTAATACAGGCAAACATGCTGATACTTGGCCACGCATGAACACACACAGCTACATGCGCTTCCACTTACACCTGCATGATATCTCTCTCTTTTTTCCACATACACACTGAAATAACTTTGTAATCACATACGTTCGCATTTCTGATTTATATTTTTTGATCTCTCTTGTTCTCTAACAGCAGGGGTTCTCAACCAAGTCTAAGAGGTCTAAGGCAAAACTGCGGGGGATCTGCTAATTATTATTTGATCTCAAATAAATTTTTTATGAAAAAAGGAAAATTAAATATGCATTAAACAAAAAATATAATTAGCTAAAATTCAGTCATGATTCATTGTTCCACATTTAAATAAAAAAGGCAAAAATTGTAAAATGTACCATTAATATCAAAATACTGTAGGTACAGGTGTGTTATCGTCATAATATTGAAAATTATTTATGCTACTGTTATGCCAAATATGACTTTCATGTGTTTTTCAAACATCAGCATGCATGAAAAACCTTATATTAAAAAATGAATGCACATTTCCCTAATAATTTCCTAATCATTTTACTGCAACAGAATACATGTTTAAGAGGAGCAGTTAATCCAAAACAAAAAAAACCCACTCTTTTTAGAGAGCTTCAAATCAATTTTACTAATACAACTCTTTCCACCACCTTCAAAAATCAAGTGTCAACATTTAAATAAACATTTATCAAGTAATATACATTTTCCAAATACTCTTAATGTTATCCCAGTATTTTGTCCTTTGTTTTATTTTGCTTGTTTATAGTTATTAACATTGTTGCTTTATCTATATTCATTACTTTATATATAATGCTAAAACTTAAAATGCTAAAAAAAAAAAAATCATAGGTCATAAAATTAAAATGAATATCAGCTATCATCATTTTGATTATCATTGTACCTCTATATGAATTTTGTCCACCAAGTGGTCCTTGGCCTGAAAAAGGTTGAAGAAACCTGACTCACACATACAATTCAACTGTTCCCACCTTCTTCAAATATCCACAATGTCCAGTCAAGTTGAGCTCTTTCTTTCTTTTGTCAGCTACTTTATTGTGTTCATAACACACTCTAGTTCTATTTTCTTGCTATTTCTCTTTTAATAGATTTGAAGTTTATGTGATACATACTGATGATAGATGTTGGACTGAATGAAAGACCCAGAGGAACAAAGGATGCTCATCATCATCTCTCTTTTACTCTCACTCTCACACATATATTGTAAATGGGGAATTTAGATTCCAAGGCCGCACTATTCTTCAAGAGAATGTCTCCAGCGAGAACACAATGTGCAGCTGAAGTGAAGTGAATGGAGGGCGTCTGCTGGACTAATGGGTGCGCGTGTTACATTTCTAGAGTGACAAATGCTTGCAGCACATATTAGAGAAGTCCATGTTAATATGTAGATATATGCAAGTCATTTTCAGTTGCCTGAGAGAGCTAATTTGAAGCTGACAAATTTCTTATTACATGATATGAATTGCATTGTGGGAAAAACTGTCTTAGAACTGTCCCCAATTTAATTTGAGAGAAAAGTATGGCAACAGTACGAATAGGTGTCATAAGGCCAACAGTGTGGTTGGGTTTCATTCAGGGGTTCTGTGCCTGTTCATGAAATAATTATTTTAATCATGAAATTATTATTTTTGTAGAATTTTGCCAGTATATTTGTAAACAGACAAAAAACTATATATATATATATATATATATGTGTGTGTGTGTGTGTGTGTGTTTAAGCACCAAATCAGCTAATTAAAATGATTTCTGAAGGATCATGTCACATTAAAAAACTTTTTTTTTTTTTTTTAACTAATAAATGCAGACTTCTTTCAAAAACATAAAAAAATCTTTTAGTGACTGCAAACCTTTAACCGGTAGTGTAGCTACTGCATTTCAAGGCAAATATTTTATCACATCTTACAATACTATATCAGAGAAACAATTTTCTGACAACCCTAGTGTGTATGCTATGCAAGGCAAGCAAATTTTCTGTATGTATAGAATGCCTAGATGACATCCGACTAAAATATGCCAAAATAACATGATAAGTGAAAAACATTGCTGAAGCTAACAAAAAAATACATTGAAATTAAATACGGGAAAAAAAAACAATATTACATTTTTTTAAAATATGAAATTATAACCTTGATACAAATGTGACGTGGAAGTGAATTTTCGAGTCACCATTTGAGGCTGTCAACAGGACTCCCCAGACATGTGCCACTCCTTTCCCTCTTTCGCATCTCACCATCTATCTCAACAGAAAACGAAATGTCAGTTTGATCCCAAACACACACTTGTACAGCCACAGCCGCATGAAGAAATTCTTCTCAGCCATACCTTCCTGCCCACCTGTGCCCCTCTCTCTTTTTTTATATCTTCCCTCTCGTGTTCCCATACACCTCTTGAGTGTAGGGCACGGTGATGAGGCGTTGCTTGTCACAGAACCTATAATATGTGTCTGCTAACATATCTTTTTCTGTCTGAGAAGCAAACATAACTCAGCCTTCCTTAAAAACTCATGTGTCAAGAGCATTCAGCTCATTTCTGTGCTAAAACACCTTCCTTTTTCTAGGTACAGTACGTGTCTGTCAAGGCAGTGACTGTCAGGATTCTTCATTGCGTTCATCTTCTCATTAACTCTTATAATTGCCCCAGAGCTGTAATGTTGCCTGTCTTTTTCAGCCGAACAGCCTTTGCAGTGGCTATGTCTCGATTCTGAAAATGGCATAATATACTTGTCACTTTTTATGAGTGGAAATATAGAGATTTGAAGTAAATGTGTGAGTGTGTGCCTGCCCTTTCTGAGAAACGTATTCATCCATGCTCTTTGAAGAAACCCATTACTGCCTTACCCACACACGAGAATGTTTTACTATAGTTCTCATGGGTATAACAATGTAAAAACAAAAGAAGAGATGAACAGGGAAATAAAGCAAGCATTCTCATAATAAAAACATTAGAAACCAGAGAAAGTCATAAGAGGGTTGTGGTTGTGTGCTTTGTGAGTTTATCGTGATATACAGAACACACACACACACACACACACACACACACATATATATATATAGGCCTATATATATAAATATATAAATGAAAATATTTTTTTACTACAAAATACTATAGAACTCATTATAATTAGTGATGCTGTCTATACCGGACGCGACAACTGCCGTGTCGTGGCCGGAATTTCTCCCGTGTCCAGTGTAGACAGCATCACTGATTATAATGAGTTCTATAGTATTTTGTTGCGCCGCTCGCGTCCGGTGTAGACACGGTGTAAGTTTAAAAAAATATTTTTTAAGAGAGAGAGGTAATTTTTTGTTTAACTTTAATTTTGGATATGTGTCACATTCTGAGTTAGTGTGTGCTTGTTTGGTTCTGTTTTTGATCTGTTTTCTTGTTTTTTATTTTAGTACTGTGAGCAGTTTTTTGCTTAGTCGGGGTCTGGTATTGAAGGTCATTGTCTAATAGTAGATGAACGAACGAATGAATGAATGAATGAATAAATAAATAATAAAGCACAACTGTTTTCAACTTTGAAAATAATAATTATATTTATTGAACACCAAATCGCCATATTAGAATGATTTCTGAAGGATCGTTTGACACTGAAGACTGGAGTAATGGCTGCTAAAAAGCCTTGCATCACAGGAATAAATTACATTAGAAAATAAAAGGAAAATTCTGGTTTTGAGTCTCTGAGCTATATGATGGACCAGTGGGGGTAAAAAGATAGTGAAAGACTGAAAAGGAGGGATGATGAAAGGATTAGTTAAAGGTCAGACTGAAGCAGAAAGTGAAAAAGGGAGACGCTGAATATATATATATATATATATAAAAAATAAAATACAGAGAAACAGAGATGTGTTTATGAAAGGCTGGATGGATCTGGATCATAGCTGGATTCCTGATTCAGTTTAGCAGATTAGCTGGTTATCAACATTGATGCAGACTTAAGCCATGCCTTGTTACTGTTCTGTCAGTTCTGTCACAGTGCAAAATATAACATCAATATCAGGCTGTTATTGCATAAACCTTTAGTCACTATGGCCCCAAGCTTTTGATCTCTCCCCCAGACAACCTACAAGCTGTCACATGCTTTCAAAAAGGATCTGTCACCATCACTCCTTGACTACCTCTTAAACGAATAATAAGAGTTTGTACCATAAACTAATTTTAAATCCATCCTCTGTAATTCACAAAATATCTTTTTTCATCTGCTGTTCTGGCTAGAACCACTAAAGAAATATAAGCAGCCCTATTTCTGCAGTTAGATTCTCCTTGAACTCTGTGTTGCCTGTAATGGGAACTAAATCTGAGCACAGCTAATGCATTTTGCAATTCCTGACCTCAACACAGTACTGCTGGGATTCAGGGTATCATGAGAGGTTGCACAAAATCAGTGTTTTTACTGAGTGTTTTTATGGTAATTCTTAAGGCCAGTATACTTTGGTTTTTATGCGTACGCGAGGGTCAGCGTACAGCGCCTGACGAAAATAGTGTGAGCATAAGTACTGTACGTGCACCATTCGATTTTGTAACCGTGCATACTTTGTACGTGCAGATCGCACATGCGGATTGAATTATTTTTGCAGTAATCAGATGTTCCACAAAGTGGCAAAACTGGCCCAGGCCATTGTTTCACAGTAGAAAACGAAACTAAATAGACGGAACAACAACAACAAGCGTTAACAAGAGCTCATGTGAGGGGGTTATGAGAGAGCCGCAATTTTAAAAGAGTATAAAAATTTTTATCGGTCTTAACTGGAGAAAAATACAGCAGACACTGGACAAAGATGAAGCTTTCTAGAGTGCATGTGTCGACCAACTGCGTTCGCGCACACTATCAAATGGAGTAACTAGGCTACTTTGAAAGGCTACGCGTTTTGACTGTATCGTACACATAAAAACTGAAGTATACTTAGGGCTTTAGCTTTTTCCTTCATTTCTGTTTCTTTCTCTTTCTAACTGCTAATGTTTCCAGTGGTATAGACTTTTTATGTATATGAAAAATGTTAACTTTTTTTCCTGTCATGTTCATTAAGTAACATCAAAGCTGTTAAAAAAACATTACAGATGTAGGACAATTCGCTCCCTTCCATATATTATGATCTTTTGTCTCGCTTTCTCTGTCTGCCTCTCATTGCAGCCTGTGTGTCTGCTAAAAAATAAAAATGAAAAGGTAATTACAATTTTTTTCAATCACAACTTTGACTTTATTTAGTTTTTTGTAATTTTGACTTTATTTCTTGTAATTGTGACTTCATTTTGTATGATTTTTGAAGGATCATGTGACACTGAAGACTGGAGTGATGGCTGCTGAAAATTCAGCTTTGCCATCACATGAATAAATTACATTTTAAATATAGTAAAATACAAAACAGTTATTTTAAATTGTATATATATATATATATATATATGAGAGACTACTTTCAAAAACATTTAAAAATCTTACCGAGCCCAAACTCTTGAACGTTAGCGTATATTTCACAATTTTGACATTATTTCTCTTACAGAATGTTTTTTTTTTACATAATGTGACTTTCTTTCTTTTTTTATATCTAACAGTGTGAGTTTAATTCTTAATTTAAACTATATCCCTATTACCCTTTTTTACTCTGAGGTAGAAACTGGCATTCATGCACAGTCCTTACAGGTCCCAAATGGATTAATGTGAGCCTATAGAGTAAATCTTGAACCCTCAGAGGTACGTCCTACAAATCTAGTCTCTAATGAGTGTAATTGGGTTGAGGGTAAAAGATAAGACTGTGCAAAATAAGCCTCACAGCTCTGCACGTTTACAGAGAAGTACACTAGGGAAATGGTGTATACACAACGTTCAACATCCCTGAAGCGTGCCTCAGGCCACAGTAATACTCACATGTTGTAGGTCAGAGCTGCTGGTGCAATTCAGAGCATTTAATTATCTTAAACTGGGGCTGAGGCATGTCACCAAGGGCGAAAGGACTCTGACTAACTTCCGAGAAATGAACTCTGAGAACAGTAAGCTGTGTCAGCGTGTCTGCAAGATCCTCCACAAATATTAGAATTAGTGATTTTCAGCCTCTCGTAGAGAAATGCAGACACACACACACACACACACACACACACACTCGTCAGTGGGGCTTTAATGCTAAATTCAACTCCTTCAAGGATCTGTCAACCATGTACGGGCTTTTGGCAAACATTCAAATGCCACCACCTTCTCACTCTTACCTTCTATCAGTCTTTCTGTCACTCTTTCTCGTAGTCCTCATCTTTCTTCTCTTTGTCACTTGTCATTACTTTCTGTAAATGTCAGCTGATAGAACAGCTATAAATCCACTCCTGCCCTGCGCACCTGTCAAATTCATCTTCTTTGTCTCACACACAAAGAAAAGAGAATGTCTTGAGCAATACAAAAAGAAAGTCTCTTAAAAGATTAATTTTAAATAGGGATTCAAGAGTACCAACTAACATACCTGCCTCATTCCAACCCTGTATGACATTGTTTCTTCTGTGGAATGCAAAAGATATTTTGAAAAATCGTCCTGCTTTTTTTGTCCATAAAGTCAGTGGAGTCTAATGTTGACTTTCATTGCATGGACAAAAACAGCAAGAACCCCCCCAATAAAAAAAGAAAAAATGCAGTTTTCTTGAAACTACATCAAAACCTTATGTCACACCAACAGAATTACCCCAAATGTCGTCCCAACTAAGCAAACACAGTTTTCCGAACAACAAATTTCATATTGCTGAAATGTTAAGCCTTTGTGAGTTCCCAGCATGCATTGCAACATGAATAAATTATACAATTACTCCTCCAGGATTATTGTTTTGCAGTGTGCTGACTTCATTTAAATCTTTTCATTGTTGTTTTGTCATTATTGCTAGTTATTGATGTAAAGAGCTCATCTTTTTTACATTTGTTGATTGCCACTATTCTTGATGTTTGTGTGTCAAGTATTGAGGTCTAGAGTATGCTCAACCCCTTAAATCTATGTCCTGGATATCTTAGTTTTGTAGGATGCTTTACAAACAAAGATTATGTTGTCTGCATATTAAATTAAGTTGTCTATTAAGGTTTCTATAAAATTGAATTGTGTTCTCAATACAGTCGTTACAATTTGCTTATGTGCTTACAGCTGACATAAACTGATAAAGGAATATGTACATGTTTGTCATTCATAAACAGATGTAGAAATGATAAAGTGGTGACTTTTTACGAATTTTTTTTTTTTTTCATCCAGGAAACTGAAAAATAAATACCTCAACAACAGTAATTGTTGTTTTAATTGCTGTGGCAAGAATAATTTTATTAGCAAAATAAGACAATCGCATTGCGTGAACAAACCAATATTCATTGGCTAAGTATCTTTACTGAGAAGAACTAAAAACTATTGTTGAGCTATTACTATAGCTATTGTTGTTGTTGTTATTATTATTATTATTATTATTATTACATTTTCTCAACTGTTTATTTTTTTGCAGTGTGAATAAATGATTCAGTATTTTCATTTTTGGGAGAATTATCCCTTTAATCCTTTATATCACTGCATGTCTGCGAGAGAGCTCCAATAATCCCAAGTGTTTAAGCAAGATTTCAATCCTGTCTGTCTAGAGAGCTCTGAAAAGTCACATTATTCCTCTTATCTTCTTGTACTGTAGTTCTGTTTTGCTGGGGAGGAATTTATGTGCGGTAAATATGCAAATATTAAATATAAACCAAACATATGCTCACCAGCAGGTTTTCATGTATACATTGATTACTTTAATTATAATAGATGGTAGACTAAAAGTGCAAAAGCTGGTAAGTTTCTTTGCATAATAAAATAACCAGTCTGTCATATTCTCCGCTTCTCTTGTGGATTTATACAATGTGCTGCCTCTCTGATGAAGTTAACAGACTAATTAAGACTAAAGAAAACTTGTTTCCCAAGGGCAGCCTCTCCAATCCGCTGCTAATTAAATCTAGGGAGTATGAGTGATACACAGCCAGATCGGATGTGATGGTACATTCCTGGATGACACTGAGACAGTCTAAGACTTGATACTTGTCGTTGTGTAATGGACAAGTCATTGCAGAACTCTAGTTACTTACTGAGAAATAAATTATATAGAGAAATAAATAGGGAAAAAAGGAAAAAGCACTGCTCTTAAAAAAAAAAAAAACTGGGATAATGGAATAGAGCACTTGAGACAGGTGTACACTGCGTGATTTCGTTTTTCCGTGTCCTGTATGATTACTTGTCAAAGTGCACAATATGACCTGCAGGTGGGATCTTGGTTAAAAAGCACGACAGGTGGTATGAAATCAACAGACTTTTATGGCAGACTATACAATATATGAAAGTTGGGTCATGATTGTGTCACACCTCTGGACTGTCTGTGTGTGTTTTTCTCCCCATGTGCTCCCCGTGACCCAGTTTCTCCCTCGCGTTTGATTAGTCATTTGGTTCAGGTGTGTCACGTTAATTACCCTCGTTTAGTTCAGTATTTAAAGTGTTGTCTGTTCTTTGATTCATTTGTCCGGTGTCGTCAATGCTATGTGTGTTCCTGCCTTCCCTGTGTTACCCCTTGTTTGGATTAATAAAGGCTGTTATTTGTGACTTTCCTTCATCTCAGCATTCCTCAACTCCACACAGTAGTGACCGTGACAGATTGACACGCCTGACTGGGTGATTTACATCATCAGACATGTCATGCACTGACATCCTCTTTGTAATGTGAGTGAAATGGTACCTCACAATAGTGTTCAGTTAACCATCCACAGTACCACAGTACCAAAGTATAACATGCAGTACTATTCAAAGGTTTGTTTGTTTGTTTGTTTATTTATTTATATAGCACGGTTTAATGCAACACCAGGTTGCCCAAAGTGCTTCACAATATCACAATAAAATTACATAAAAACAAGCATAGTCTCAAATAACAACACAAATCACATAACAACATGGATACAATTTAAAATAACTACATTTTAAATTGTTGGTAAGGGGTTGTTTGGGGTTGGTAAGATTTTTTAAATGTTTTTAAAAGAGGTCTCTTGATCACCAAGGCTGCATTTATCAAAAACACAGTAATACTGTAAAATATTGCAATTTAAAATAACTGCTTTCTATATTAATATATTTTAATTTATTCCTGTGATGGCAAAGCTGAATTTTCAGCAGGCACTGCTTCAGTCTTCAGTGTCACGTGATCCTTCAGAAATCATTCTAATATACTGATTTGCTGCTCAAGAAACATGTATTATTGTTATTAATACTGAAAACAGTTGTGCTGCTTAACATTTTTGTAAAAACGGTGGTCCTTTTTTTGATGAATACAAAGTTGACAAGAACAGCATTTATTTCAATTACACATTACAAATGTATGCACTGTCACTTTTGTATCATTGCTGGATAAAAATATTAATTTCTTTAAAAAAATAAAAATTAAAAATAAATAAATACTGACCCCCAGAATTTGGAAGGATAGTGTAAAACTCCTTAATGTTATCTTAATCAACATGTCAGTCATCAGCCATATAAATTATGTGTTATTATCAGAATATTTACTTCTTCCATTTTACTGTGACACAGACAATCATGTTCATTTTTCAGTGGAGACTTATCTGAATTCCACAAATCACTTTCAGGAAATTGCAGCGGTATCTACATCTCTATCCAGCTGTTCGGTTGTGATGTCAATTTGTAGGCCAATCTGGAATGCTAATTCAGCATGGGTTCCCTCTTGAATATTTCAGAAAAGCAGTGAGTATAACAGCAGTGAGTAAAAAAAGCCTGTGGTTGAGAATACTTGATAACACTTCTGTAAAAATTACACCTCAATCATACCTTGAGTGTGAATTTCGAAGCTGCTATGTTATTTTTTAAATTTATTTCTTCATTTCTTGAATAGGCCTACAACTTTGAAAAAAGAGCCAACACTACTTCTCATGGTCTGTGTGCTTGGCTAATGATGAGTAATTCATTGGACAACCGCACTTGACCGTGTGTACTTTATGTTATAGAACAAAACAGATCTTAATTTAGTCATAAAAACTGCTATATTAAAAACCCATGCTAATTCCATTCCTGGTTTTACCTACAGTATCTATTGTAGACTGGCAAATTAACATTACGTGGGAGGTCATGCATGCAAACACGTCCTTAGGTACACAATGTACAACTGTGTTGCTGTGTGTGCACAAAACACCCAAAATATACACAATAACAATCAGATGGTTTTTACAGTGTATAATTCTGTCTTAGATGACATTTAAGTGAGTGCAGGGAGAATGTTTAATCTCCTGAGATGTCACCGTAAGGCTAATTGTAACTATCATATTCTATATGCTCCATTTTTTTCCACTCGTTCTTTATTATATTACATTACATAAGTCCATAAAAGGACTTCTGGTGCATTTACAAAGGGTAGAACACACTGAAGACAAAAAGATCATTATTTCTGACCAGCAGAGTGCCCAAGATGTCAAACTTGTTTTATGCAGCCACATATACATGCCAGTGCCCAAACCAGGAATAGCAATATCCACCTGGGAAAACCAAAGCAGAAACTGATGAGAAAATATGTAGATGTGAAAGCAAGAAGAAAGTGTGATGACAAATCAAGGTGAAACGGAAAAGAATAAGCTGATGAATGCAGAACATAACTATGATACGGACTAGAATAGAGTTCAAGACTTTATGTAAAATACCTTTCCAAAACCCAAACCAGCATCAATTTGAATATATAGTAGCTGAATAAGTTCAATGGTGTAACGCCAACTGGTAACATGGGTTCCAAAATCATGCATGGGTCAAATAATCCAAAACGGTCTGGACAGGAGTCTTATTTTTCTTCTTATCATACCTGAAGATCACTTGTCTTGTATTTGGCACTTGCTGTGGAACCGAATCACTCCAGCTGGAGACTTTTGGTATAACATATTGGCCGTTTAATTGCAGCTGTAAGGGCTTATGTACACACGACTAATGCAATTCAGTGCTGCACAGCTGCTCAGGTAAAAAAAGATTGTTGGTGGAAAATGGATTATTCACTCACAAGGAAAGGCCCGTTTTCAGCTAGCAACCCTTCCATGGCAACATCTTAGACCTCCATTCAGTCATAGTAGCAGAATGACAAGAGAAGGCCATTTCAGCCAAATGGTACCACAATAATTCGGCTAGGTATTGTGCACTTGAGCATGGCACTTACCTCGAGGTTCTTTCAGTGTGGTTGTCCCTCTAATAGATGTAATACAAGTTGCTTTGGATAAAAACATCTGTTAAATAACTACCTGTTCTCAATCAATTTCTACATCAGCAGATCCTTCAGGATAACAGATTAGAGTCCCTGACAGAACAAACACATACATCTCTGGGTGCACTAAAAATCCAATATGAGTGTTCAAAATACTCACTTTATCAAAGGTTCTTCATGCACCTTGATTTATCAGCCCTGCTATCGGTGATGTTTACTTCCATAAAATATTTGATTCTGAATGAACATATGAGGTAAAATCACATGGGAGGCTGCATTTCTAAAATATTGGCAATCTGTCAGGCTATACTTACTTATTACCACAGACAAGATTTTATATACAGTACATTTATACATTCACATTTTGTCTGTTAAAAGAATAGTCCACCCAAAAATTACAATTTCCTGATTATTTACCCATGATTTGATTGTTTCACTAGGACCCTTATAGTCCTGTAAAATCCCTTATACATTTTGGACTGTCAAAAATGGACTATGTTGAGCCCCATTGCAAAACATCCTGGAAAGTCATATACATATATAATCAGGAAATGTTCATAATCGGGGTAAACTATTTGTTTAAGAACTGTCAAATGTCGAGGAAGTCAGATAAAAAAAGCAAAAGTAATAATGTTTGGACTAAAATTACAACTGAAAACAGATTTAAGTACAGAGAAATGCAGAGTCAGGGTTTGTGCTTGCTTCCTGAGTAGAGTCAAAATGAATTGCTTACAATGTATTATAAATAAATTTCATTCCCACATTTCCCTTTATCTTTGATGCCATTTCGCACACTTGTAATTTCTACCAATGCAGTTGCTCTCCTAACCAAAAAAGCCTCATTAAAGTTTGCATTAGTTGGTGAAGAAGTCCTTTATTTTTAGCCTCTTTATGACAGAAATTGTGGCCATTCATTCAGAACACACCCTAGTGGAAAATAAATATATTTAAATGTATTTGAAATACATTTATTTCATGCTAAGTATACAACAAATACATTTTTATTTTTATGTACTTAATAAAATGTCCTGCAATTGTACTTTTGTATACTTCTTAAAGTCTGCTAAATTGGAACAACTAATTTTGTACTTAATGCACTTTCATTGTGCAGAAGTAGTGCTGAAGTACAATTAAAGACATACAGTACTTAGTATATTTTATTGTGCTAAAGTGGAACTATTGCAAGTATACTTCAGGTACATTTTAAATATTTAGCATTTAAAGTCTATTATTCAAAGATCATACAGTCCTCATCAAAAGTGACATTAAAACACACCTTAGACTTAATATTAAGAAAAGTGCATTGTGCACAAGTAATATGCCAAGTAAAGTTTAATTATAATTTTTATATCAGTAAGTCTTGAGTTATCTGTCAGTAAATATGTTAATAGATTTGAACTATATTTAGTACGATTTAAGTGAATTTAAAATATATTACTTTTTTACTAGGGCAGGGCAGTGGGAAAATGTTTTTTAAAAGTTAAACTCATTTTTAGAACAGCGTGTCATGCGTGCAACACTGCAAAACAGTGCCTCTGTTAAACACATACGTCTAGCACATTTATACAGAAAAACAATGTAAAAGCAGTGCTGTGAAATGCAAATCACATTCTGTGTGAACGGATTTAGGCCTGTTTCACACCTAGTTTAAGCAGCAGCATAACTACAAGCTGTTAAAATGGTTAAAACAAACATAAATGCACACTATTTTCAGCTTTTGCATGCCACGTGAAACATGTCATATCTTTGTGCTAAAGGTCAAGATTTAAGACTATGACTGGCCTATTGAAAAAAAATATATATACAAAATTGTATTTGAAGCACATTTATTTTGTGCCAAGTATACTACAAATATTTACATATAACGTGCTTAATAAAACATACCCTGCAATTGTACTTTTGGCATACTAAACTGGAATACTTAAAGTCTGCTAAATTGGAACAACTAACTTTGAGCTTAAAAGGGATAGTTCACCCAAAAATGAAAATTCTGTCATTAATTACTCACCCTCATGTCGTTCCAAACCCCGTAAAACCTACTTTCATCTTCGGAACACAAATTAAGATATTTTTTGATGAATTCCAAGAGCTCTCTGACCCTCCCATAGACAGCAAGGATCCTAACACAATCAAGGTCCAGAAACGTAGTAAGGACATTGTTAAAATAATCCATGTGACATCAGTGGTTCAACCGCAATTTTTTGAAGCTAGGAGAATACTTTTTGTGTGCAAAGAAAACAAAAATAATGACTTTATTCAAGAATTCGTCTCCTCCGCATCACCTTGGCGCCATTTGGGAGAGTATCACGACATATGTGCATGCTTTGATCTGAACGTAAACAAAGTAAGCGCATGATGCTGCTGACAAAGAATATTCTCGCAGCTTCAAAAATTATGGATTAATCACTGATGTCACATGAATTATTTAACGATGTCCTTAGTACGTTTCTGGACCTTGATTGTGGTAGGATCCTTGTCTATGGGAGGGTCAGAGAGCTCTCGGAATTCATCAAAAATATCTTAATTTGTGTTCC
>NW_015635542.1:194755-212644 GCF_001515625.1 Sinocyclocheilus rhinocerous | reverse complement strand
TTTAATTTTTGGGTGAACTATCCCTTTACGGCACTTTAATTGTGTGGAAGTTGTGCTGAGGTCCAAGTAAAGATACACTTAAGTATATTTGATGGTGCTAAAGTGGAACTATTGCAAGTATACTTCAGGTACACTTTAAATATCTGGCATTTAAAGACTGATATTATACAGATATCATACAATCCTTATTAAAAGTGATATTGACACTTGACACATTTTAGGCAAAATATAAGAAATGTGCATTGTGCAATAAAGAAATACTCAAAATAAAATGTAATTATAATTATTAAAAAGTCTTAAGTGATATGCCGATAAATATGTTAATGGTTTTGAAGTATACTTAGCATGAAATAATTTTTTAAAAATAAATTATGGCATAGGTTTTTTTTTATATAACTTGGGTGGGCCCTAGAGTATATACACTGCTCTGTTGTGTTGGAAGCTGTCTGATCACGTCATCCTTGTTAATGGTTGTTTGTAGCTTTTTGTGTGAATTGAATAATTATATAAAGAAAAGCATGCCCTGGGGTCTAGAGGGCAAGGCAAAACTTGTTCTAGCTTCTTTTTCACATTCCTTTCTGGTCTCAAAGAGGGACAGTCTTTTATTAAGCACTGCAAATTGACTTGGTAATTCAGTGGCGGCTCAAGAGCATCATAGAGGAATAGCAATGAGAAATAGACAGAGAACAAGTCTTTTGAGGGTGAATGTGTCTGTGTATGTGCGTGTGTGAATGAGCAAGAGTAAGAGAGAGCTGCATTAGTGCCTATGAATACCAAATGGTCAAGTTAGCCTGTTGACAAAGCTGACAAAAAAAGTGTTTGTTGAAGCCTATGGATGGTATGACTGTCTCACTCTCTCCTTCTGTTACGCACCTGCTCTTAATAAAACCACCCAAAACAAAAGCAATGTCTCAGAGTATCATGTCGTTCGGCTGCTGCTTATTTTCACCAAACTGAAATCTACTTCTGAAACAGGATCCACACACATGAAATGACAGGAATGATACAGAGGTGCTTGCTTATTTATATAAGGTAAGAGGCTTGCATTTGTGTGTTTGAGTAAGTGAGAGCTACAGATAGATAGAGAGTGAGAGAGAGAGAGATTGTCCATTCAGCGCTCTCATATTGCACAGGAAGACTCTTTGGCATACTCAAAGATGTTTTAAGATATCTCATTTAAATCCCTTTAGTGATACCCTCTTTGCTCTTAGACTCTATTACCTCTCCTCTCCATGGAACACTCTAGAACTCTATTCTGCACTAAAGGGACAATAGCTGGCCCAGACCCAAAACATCTACTCAGCAAAGCTGCTCCAAATCCGAGCAAAATATATGAGCCATTTGCCCCCGAAATGATCAGAAATAGCAAGTCAGTTTACTACAGCAGGCACTTCAGCTGTTTTGGAAAACCTACTAAAAACAAATATATATATTGGCACAATGTGTCTCACAGGCAGAGAGGGAGGGAGAATACAATTTTTGGTACTATGTACAATGATTTGGTGAAATTCTTATTAGTGTGTGTGTGTGTGTGTGTGTGTGTGTGTGTGTTGGAGACTGGTGGGGGTCGCCGAGTTGTCTGTGGGTATTTACAAACTTATAGCAAATAAATGTGCTATACTGTAAATGTTGTACAAATAACAATTTTACACCATAGTAGACTAATTATTGTCTACTAATTATTGTCTAATATTTTTTGCTAATTATTGACTTTTCATCAAGGCAAATAAACAAATCTTCAGAAATGTCTAAGAAATACCTCATTCCAACAATGGAAATAGTCATTATTTACTTACCTAGGCCTACATGTTGTTCTAATCCCTTATTTTCTTGTCTACTGATTTTCTAGAAAATGGATGGTTTAAATCCCAAGATAAAGATATGTTTGTGTAAGGAACAGGCCAAAATGAATAAGTGTTATTATAAAAATTTTTGAACACAATAAGTCATTGTTTAACGTTACTTACTATTTATTTTCTTCTGCCTGGTCAATACATTAGAAAAGATGGGCCAACGCCTCACGCACTATCTCTTGGGCCACCGAAACGTAGTATGTGTCAAACAAACCTCAAGCCTCAGTAAAAAAAGTACAGATAAATTACTTTACAACTAATGAGATGAATACGCTGCCCTAAGAAACACAATCTCTGACACCATTTCAACAATCGAGGTGTATTTTCTGTCGACTGTTTAGCATAAGAACTAGCGATGCCCGGTTCGCGAATGAATCACTCTTTGAAACGGATATTTTCAATGAAACGTTAAATTGGTACGGAAAGCTCATTTACGCGCTAAATTGTTTCGAGCAGGCAATCGCTTAGGAAGATATTAACCGTAAACATTGCTTTTAGAATACAGAAAACAACGAGAATCCTGGATTAACTGGATATTTAAATTGCAAATCAACTGAAACCGGTAAATGGATTATTTGTCCACGCTGAAGAGTAGGCTATCTTTACAATGTTCAACGGCGCACCTGCGTAAGAAGTTTGTGAACAACTCTGTACTGCATGTAAATTTCAAGTATCAAAACCTAATCAGTAGGCCTTCATGAAAGCACTTAAAGCACCAGTAAGTACTTTTACCTTGGAGTACCATGTAAATACCACGGAACATGAATATGTTCAATACCATGTTCAGTACACCGTATTACTGATACTATCACAGTAGGCTACGTTTTTACAGCTAATTACCGAGAAGTTTCAGCTGGTGATTTGTCATGTGACTGCCTTTCAGAGATGTTTTGTAGCCTTTAATGCTAATATATATATATATATATATATATATATAAAATGTTGCTCCCAAAGTCATAATGGATTGCTTTGGTGGAGCGGTATGCCTATAAGGGTGCATTTTATTTATTTATTTTTTACTTGACAAGGGGCCTGTGTTGTGCCCCAGTACTTTGTTGTAACTTTGTTTATTGCTGTTCATGGTTATACCTGTTTATGAATTCATAAAATCTTGACTGAGATTCGAGAACTATCATGGAGGGGAAGATCTTTTGAGAATGATGGCTTACATTTTGACCTGTTCCACATGCAAACCTGCTGTATCATATGGTCTCAGATGTCTTTGATATAGCACATATTATGCATGGTGTAATTTTATGGTGAATTTATGGTGCTTGGGTGCAGTATAACCGACGCTTTATGGGAAAGAGCAGCATGGATATTTGAATATTCAGTTTTCTATTCCTTTACCTTTTACAGATCTGTGTGTTGAGTGATGACACAAATGTAGATGAATGAGTTTCAGAGGTCCCCAGTGGCACAGTTGGATTTTTAAAATATAATGTTTTCAGTCTTGCTGCTTGGATCACAGTCTTCAAACAAGAAAACAGTCTTTTATCATAGTGGCAGTCCACGTTTTCATATATATTTGTTCGCTTTTTCTTTTAATTGTCCTATTCTAGTTCCATTTTTTTTTTTTTCCACACAGAACCCATAAGAGAGAACAGAATGTGGACAGGTCTGGCTAACTATTGTTGTTTGGTGAAATGTCTGTTTTAAATTGTATGTAAATTAATTTTTTTGATAATAGAAACAATGACAGGTGCAAGCAGTACGTGAAGCTTTTTTTCTTTTACAGGTGTTTGGTTTAAAAACCTGGAAAAAGAAACTGTATGCTATTACTTTACAAGCCTATTTGGACAGATTTCAGCTATTTAAATCCATCTACACAGAGTTAAAGAGTTTGACTTAAATGGATGGCTCTGCCTATTTATGTGTATTGACCGTTTATCATAAAGCTTAATGATAAAAAAGCAAAGAAACTGGTATAAGAAGAAACTGAAAGAATATTGAGGAATAATATGCAAAGAGAAGCACTATTACGAAAATAAAAATTCTCTTGAGTTGAGAATAAAAAGCTTATTGAGTAAAACACCTTGGTAATGAAAGAATTGTGCTGTTGATGTTGTTTATTTTCATAATAAATTGTGAAATCTAAATCAGAGAGAACAATCAACCATCAATAAGCAGTAAAACTGCTTCCGCAGCTGAAGCTGTTGATAACCGAAATGGCTGATATAAACTGATTAGCATATTCATTGCTACAGAGCAAATTGGTATTATTCTATGTAATGAAACATAGGATGCAAATCAATGAGATATTACTGTTCAAAATGGTTTGAAATTACTTTTAAAATGAGATTGTACAAAAATGAATTTACTCAAAATAAATCATCCAGACCAGTCTGATCTTATTACATTTGTACTGTAGGTGTTTGTAGCCTACATAAATTCATATATTACAATATATTACAGATATGTAAACATGAAGTCATCTAAAATGTAAACCCTTATGAATAACTTTAGAGATGTGCAAATGTTTACAAATGTTTTAAAGTTCATAAAAATGACATTTATTTTGTATTTAACTTTACTATATTTTCTCTTTGTTTATTTTTCTTGTGTGTGTGTGTGTGTGTGTGTGTACCTACTTAACCATATTTTGGGGAGCCTATGGGATGTCCCCACTTTTCACAAAAACAAACCTGTGTGTGTGTGTGTGTGTGTGTGTGTTTGTGTAAATTTGACCTTGACCTGTTCTTGACAGGTTTTGTGAGATTCAAAGTTTGATTGTATTTTTTGTAAACTCACAGAATGATATATTGTAAGAGAGGCATTTACTTGTTCATTCATCTTCAATCGCAACAGATCTTTTTGCAAATGTAAGCAAATCTAAGCCTTAAAGGTTTTAATATAGATAAACTCTTTCAAGCTTCCAGTCTGTCTTTGCTTTGACAGGGTCTCTCTTTAATGAACTCTGTCTCTGCTCAGCCACTTGACATTCAGTGCACTGCCAGAGTAAGAGAGAGCACAAAAGCTAATCAGCCCGCAGGTCCGTTTACTCTTCAGTTTCTGTTTACTTGTTGTCATGCCCTCAGTTTCTGGAGCCATGACCACTTCTTTATAGTCAAAATAATTTTCTAGGTACTTAAAAAAAAAAACATTATTATTAATTACTCCTTTTTACATTTAATAAATAATTTTAAAATAGTAATATTTTATTGAGGTTATAAAGAATTGATATGACTAGTAAGGGTGAATTAATTCAATCTACGAAAGAATAAAATGGTTGTATTTAATTGAATTGCTCTACGTGGTCTGTTTTTGGACGTGATATCACATCAGATTAGAAAGGCACTGTAATTCACTTCGCAATGTGTGATTTCTTCTTAAAATGTATTATTTCACTGCAGAGAGTGCCCTTTTTGTTGCGTTAATAAGGTCTAAAAATGAACTCATCGTGTCATTTGCAGAATGGTGCTTTTAGCCCCAGTTGAGACCATAGTTTTTGCCATCAGATATTATGATCCATTTACTTGGTGGGCACAGTGGCAGAAAATGACTTGGGTTTTCTGTCTGCACTGTGAGTCACTTGGAGTTAGTGTCTAGTAAAGATGACAAAAAGCTTCTACTGAAGAAAGAATTTGGTGTTCTTTCCTCTTAGCTCTTACCACGTGAAAGGCAGAGTGGCAGCACGTTGCCGTGCTAGGATGGTGAAGTGAAAGTGGTAAGCACCATAGATTTAAAGGGGACATCGGAGGCCAATTTTCCACAAGTTGGTATGATTCTTTAGGGTAATCATGAAATGTATCATACTTTGGTTAAAATTCCCCAAATGATTGTGTAAAACAACACCCTTTTTACCTTGCAGAAAACAAGTGCATGTCTTTTTAAATGATAACCCCACCCCTCTCTTCTGTGGGGCGTGTTGACACAAGACAAGTGAATATATTTGTATATGACTAGGAGGTGATTAAATAGCTAACTATCTACATAGAAACCGACTACACATCAGCTCGCTGTATGACAGTTTCAGACTCAGACAGCCCATAACAAACTGGCTGCGTGTTTTCTTTTCAGCTTTTCTAAGCTGGCAGTCATGCCAGAAACCTTACTAAATGCAAAAAAGCCAAAAAAAATTAACATTTCATCCGATGTCCCCTTAAAGCGAGTGGTGCATGTGTGTGTTTGTGAGCAAGGTTGTGAGGAGACAGGTTAAATTTGTTTTAAGACACTCTCTCCTTTACACACATAATAAATGTTGTTGTCCTCTTCACACCAGCTCAAACACAATTGTGAGTGAAGATACTAATCTCCACAGCCAGTATACCACAAATAGGATCAGGGAAGCATGAAATCCATACCTTGTAAACACATACACCTTCAGACAGAGAGTGACAGAGTAGAAGCGTCATGCCCATACAAATGGGCTTCCTCACAAGAGGATTTAAAATGCAGCTTCCAAAACAATTTGTGTTTGTTAATCAGCAGCACAGCTACTGTAATCAGAAATCACCCATTCACATCTCAGAATTGGGTCAGTCCAGTGGAGTTGCATCTTTTGTTGATCATTCTACTGAACCTTATGTTAGTCAACTCAAATGACTCTGAATACTTTTTTGCATGCTAAATGCAAACAATAGCAGTAGACAAATGTTTTAAATATGGCTTGTAATTTTTTTTTTATTGTACTCATTTTATTTTACTCAAATTGTATTACTCAACTTCACACACACACACACACACACACACACACACCAATAAATGAATATTACAGATTATTCCAAATAAAACTGACAAAAATGTAACATTTTTTGTCAGTTTAACAAAACTACCAATAGTCAAAGAGTTGCTCATAATCATAACTACCGATTGCTCATAATCTTCCATCAGTCTGTCACGTTATGGTCTGACAGGCTTCTGCGCTTTTGAATATTAATCATAATCAGTGCTTGAAGTGGGCCGGTACGCAGTATATTTTAGCCTTTAGAGTACCTGCACTTTTTTGTGCGTACCGGCACTTCTGACATGTTGCCGGTACTCAGAGTAAAAGCGTCAGGGTCTGGGTGATTATATGATCCCATAATATGATTAGAAAGGACACTATATAAATCACACTACCCAGGCGGGATCACTTCTCATCTCGACCAATCACGTGAATTAATGCAAGCGGAGTGTGTGGGGCGCGAGAGCATGTCAGGGGATTTTATTCAATTATTGATTGATTGATTGTGGCACTATACATACATTGTGAGTTATTAAAAAGTACTTATTTATTTAATATAAATAAATAATTGAATCAATAAATAATGTGGCTGGTGATGGGGGAATGCTAGCCAATGGAATGCTTATTAATGCTTATTAATTCAACCCACTTCTGAAGGAATTACAGTTGAAAGCTTTTTTTCCCGAATCCCGAAGTAAAGATATGGTGTCAATTTAATCAGTTTTGTAACACCAGCCAGTGTCATCACAATGAAAGCATCCAAAGTTTAACATACATATAACAACTTTGATGCATCCATTGTGTAAACAATTTGATTAAAGCACCAAATCCAGCAGAAATATTCTGCATATTTTAAACACTCAAGACAGACATCACTACCTAAACCTCACAACGTGTGGCTGCCATTCGTGTTTTTCAGTCGAGCATTTCCCAATATTTTTTGATGCTCTTGGCCACTCTTAATGCTTTCGCTGGTCTGCTATCAATCCCACAATTCACAGCACAAGAAGTTAAACTCATAGAAATTAATTGAAAATTGAAAATGTGACCTCACATTCATGTGACAAACTACTTTTTTTCTTTGATTATTGGTGTGGTCGACTTGAAGTGGCACAGTGCAGACAGATCGGTGTATGTATTGTACAGAGCTGTCTATCTAATCACTCTCACAGTACTTTGATGTCATGCAATCAGCACAGCACTGCTTCAAGTCAAACACACCTTATTTCTAATCCTGGCTAGTGAGCCAAGACTGCCACTGGTGCCACAAAATAGGCACATGAGTCCTCTGAAAGAGAGAGAGAAACATACATGAGAATAACAACTTTCCCATTGTCTGCATTTTCCCCTTCCATCACTTCTGCTTTTATCAGACAAACACAAATTATGCAAAATTACATAAATCATAGTGCATAATCCTCTAGCCAGCGCATTATAGAAATCCTGCTGTTTCACAACAAATCCTGTAATATAATCACCTGTCATGGTGGATAGAGATTTGGTTGCTGTACATTGCTTTATTTTGCTTGTGCTTTATGCCCAGGTCATGTCTCACAGTGAAGGCACGCAGAAATAATAAGCTGCTTGAACGATGAGGCGGTCACAGAAATGCCACGTTTAATCTGTAAAATCAGCCTGATGTTGGAAAATTGGTCATTTTTTGATTCTACTCATTATTTTTAAGGTTTAAACCACGTTTCCCCATGTGGTCGCATTTTCCATAGTCTATGATAGCTACGCTGGCAGTCTGAGTGCATGGAAGGTTGTGTGAATGTGAATGAGTAAAATGATTCGCATACATTTACCTCATAGTTGTCACTAGTTACAAATCAGCATATAATACAATGCACACTTGTAATGAGTGTACTTCCATGCATCTCGCTACCAGGTCATTATCATGCAGTCTGCATGTGATCTGTCTCTGCTAATGCACACAGTCTTGTATACTTGCGTTGTCAATCAATATTTGAAATGCCTTCATCTTCTGTAGCATTACTAAACTGTGTGAATGTGTCGGGTCGATGCTTTAAAGAAGCTTGACTGAGCTGCCTGTGCATGAGCAGTGTGAATGATTTGACACTCAACAAAACGTTGACATGACCGTTTCTCAAAGAGTGAGCTCAAAATGAGGCTGCTTTATTCTGACGTGAGCTTGTACAATGCTTCAGGTTTGATGACATAATGTGTGATGACTACTGAGAGCTCTTCAAGTGGTACTGTTGAGTAATTATATTGGCATATATTGTTGTACTTGCAAAACGCTGAAAGCATTCGAGAGAGTAATTATTTGATATACCTTAGTGAACAGTATTGCATATATAGTATTCATATGCATAAATTTAGCATTGGTGTGTAGACTTTGATATATGGTATTCTTTAATATATGGAAAAATAGCAGAAACCCCTGTTAATATAATAGGAGTGTAACGGTACATTGGTGTAATTTTCAGTATGGGTCTTTTCTAATACAGCATTGTAACCTTTGCGTGAGTGGAACTTCATTGGAAGCGTCCAGTTTTATATATTGTTACTTTCGATAAGAAACAAAGTCTCATCTTTCAAATTATGTCGTTTTTTTTTCAGGAAATTCAAAGAATAAATGCCGTTTACATCGCTCAGTTCAAAAAGTAGTGTGAGCGCGAGTGAGTGCAATCATCGCTTCCTCTATACTACTAGTTTTAACGTGAAATAAACATGATTGAACATCTCATACCTCATATAATCGGTGTGTTTGTGTACCGCTGCACCTCTATAATATACTGATATCAAGAATTTCTTGGAGATATACAGTATATCCTTGGAAATTAAAGGGAAAAAGCCTTCAAGTAAAACTTATCTTATGTTGAGCTGTTGTAAAAATAGTTTACAGTAAAGGTCATAATTACAATTAACTTACTTGTAATTTATTGTAAGGGCTGTCTATTTTTGCCATGCTAAATTTAACAATAAACAAGTTTGTCAAGACAGCCTGAAAGTAAGTTTTTATTAAGCCAATGAAAGAGTGAATTACTCACCCACTGCTTTATTTATTTTTTTTGATTATTATTATTATTTATTTATTTTTTTGTCTTAACAGGAAAAAACACATTAATTTGAATTTTCACACATAGATTCAGACAAACTTTGTAGGTGGCTTAAAATATGATTTCATTAAGATTTTTGTTAATGCTTGTCAGTCTGATCAAATTCCCTGCAGTGTGAAAAAATAGTCTTTTAATTTCTGATATGGTTCCCTATAGACATATTTTAATATTGCACTCTGTGCAATGGATAAACCTGAAATTTGAGCACCTGTTATGTGGTTTTCTGGAACTTTTCAGGAGATGATTAATGCTGATTTGAAAAAGCACAGTGATTTGGGTAACAAAGGGATAATTGTCAGAACTTAATCATATCTGGCACATTTTTCTAATGGGGCAGTCAAGCTAATGTGACAAACAGCCCCTGCATGAGGGTCATATATAGCTTTCCACTGTGCAATTCTGTTTTGGATATTGGTAGTTTGAGTTTTAATCTGTTACAATCTAATGTATTGTTGATAATGGATTGACTTTATATGCAATCAAAGGAACATAAGATAAGAAACTGGACTGTGAATGCTAATGCTTAAGGCTTTTGACTTTAAATAAACAATGTGATTTTCTCAGCCATCAGGACTTATTGAGCTCTTGATTTAACAACAGGGGGTAACATCTTCAACTCAGTCTTGTTTTTCACACTCACATACATACATACACACTCACACTCATATATTGTCAGCTATTGAGCACCTGCCCAGAATACAAACACTCAGGAGCTCACGTATCCTGGCAACAAACTGCACAGTTTCAGAAAGTTCTGGAGGCTGAGCATCTATGTCGAAATCCATCAGGAATAAAGTGTGTGTGTGATGACTTATCAATCAGCAGCCTTCCATTTTTGCTCTGACATAAAACTCAATGAGTGGAAGAATTGTAAAAGATAAGTAAAACGTTTTTTTTTTTAACAAGCTACACACATGCAATATGCAGCAGGCTTTTACAATATTTAGACATTTCAAATTGTATAATATTAATGACAAATTATATCAGTTCTCTGCTGTTCGTTTTATTTTTATTTAAATATCAATGACTTAATGAACCAGGTTGTTTGTCCTTATCCTAATTACTGGTGTTTGCTAAGGCATAGAAAAGATGGTACAAAGCTAAAAGGTGCTTCTTTGCACCATTTACCTCTAAATAGTACATATTATTACCTTAAAGTACAAAGCAAACAAACTATTTGGCAAACTATTTTCCTGTTGACACGGTAAAGCTGCTTTGGCACAATCAGCATTGTATAAAGCGCTATATAAATAAAGGTGACTTGACTTGACTTGACTTAAAGGTTTTTGCTCTCTAGATAGATTTAAAAAAAAAAAAAAAAAATTTATGGCTAAAAAGTGTGTGGTTTTGTGAGACATTCCATTAACTACTAGCGTTGACAGTACTCACTTATCTCCATGTCTTTCCCAGGTGAAAAACAAAACAAAAAAAACACGAAGTACACATGAAAGATGGATTCAAGTGGTAACTAAATTAATTTAATACATTTAAATGCAGAGATAGTATGTTAAAAGCACATTTTAGTTCATATTCATGGTGTCTCAAAATAGCACAGTATAGTACACTTAAATGTTCTTAAGATTATATTAAGAAGTACTAAAGAATCATTTTTAGTATATTAATTACAAGATTAGTGCGTGAAAATAGAGCACTTTAAGTACATTATGGAAGTGCACTTTTTTCAGCTGGGTTTGTGGTATCGCACCTCTTATTATTTTATAACACAACAGGCCTGTCTAAGTCAAAGAGAGTATGTCAAACACATATTTCCTTTTTTTAAGAACGGAAAAATCCAGCCATCATAACATGCTGTCCTTTTGTAAACCGACTCTATATGATTAGCTGTGGCCTAAATGAGCGGGGAAACCTATTTGGCTGGTCCATTGGAGGTCTTTCTGGGAATACCTCTAATGAGGGGAGACCCTTCGAAATGGGACACCAACCAAAACCATTCAATGGACAGAGATCTAATAAAAGAGTCGGTTAATGTATACCCAGGCGAGTCCATCCGTTCTCTCGCAGAGTGCAATAGGCCTTGGCTGCTTAACTACATGTCCAGAGAATGGATTGATGGAGGGAGAGACAGAGGGAGAAGCAGAGGGAAAAGAATGGATGGAGACAGACCAATGGAGGGAATGAATGAGTGAGGGGGACCCAGAGGTGGAGGCAGAGAAAGAGGAGAGAGAATGTAATAGAGTGTATATGAAGATGGAGAGAGGTGAACGGGTAAAGAGGGAGAGGTGAATGAAGGGAAATTGAAGAGGAGAGATGGGGATGGATGGGACAGAAAAGTAGAGGATTGGATAATTATTCTTCTGAAATCATTGTAACAAAGAGTCTTAGACTATCAAAAATGTTTCTAAATGAGCTTTCTAATAACAAGGAAGAGACATGAATTATCCTGAAACACGTCCAATATGATTAACTGGAATTCTATGGTAGATTTGTTTTTTTAACCATAAAGCATAAACAAAAATATGTATTGATATTTTTAATTGTGCCTTTTTAGGGTGCTGTCAATATATATAAATAGCTTTAGACGCCATTTTAAAATAAACGTTTTTTTTTGTTACACTGAATTATGCAGATGATGCTATTATATTCAGTCGGTAATGAGGGAATTCATACAAAATCAAATAAAATTTTTATTTTAAAAATGTATATTATTTCAGAGTTTTAAATAACTGTGCTTGAGTGTTAATGATCCATTTTTAATTATATATATATTTTTAATATTAAGGACTTGTCCATAAATGTTTTTAAACTGATGCTCACAAACAATTCAGACCTTATTAATGCTTGAAAAGGAAATTTAATGCAAATTTTGTTTGAAATCTTTGAAACCAAGATTTTGTGAGAATCTCTCATCTGTTAATTCTATGAATTCAATATGCTATTAACCTAAAATGATTTTAAGCAAAGTTAATATACATGAAATACTCATGTTTTAGATGCTGTAAATATGATGATGTGTTTCTGTGTTTATGTAAGAACTTAAATATGTACAGTATGTACACATTATGTACAAATACTTACTAAATTACTACAATTACTGATGAGATCACCTTTCATAATCAATAAGGTAAGTTGTTTTAGATGAAAAGCCTCTGCTAAACGGCTCACATGTCAAACTATCCATTACACGCAGAAGAGCTGTGATAAGAATGGTAAAGAGAGGGATGAGGATGAGTGGGAGGCTGAAAAGACTGAGATGAAGGAGGAAGAAGATGGAGGTGAATATAAATAGTTTTTTTCTCGAGAGCATCTGCTCTTACAGTCTCATCTGCTGACATCTGTCCTCAACAGCTATCAGCCAGCTGCTCATGTTCTCCAACCACCCCATGCCCCTTTCTTTTCCACTCACTTGCTGTCTTTAACGTTGCCTCTAACTATATTGCCAGTTTCACTGCTGCCATTCGGGCCTTTCTCCTTCTGTCCTCTATTCCAATTCAATTTACATATTGTTCCAAAGCCGCTTTACAGAGAAGAGTGCCTTACAAACTCCCCAGTGAGCAAGCCAAATGTCGTAGTAGCAAGGACAAACTCCATAAGATGTGAGAAACCAAGATTTAACTGAGGAAGCCCATTTATTCATTTGAACAGATGTAATCCAGCCACATTGTAGTAATGATAATTGGTTAATTTGTTGCTTAATTAAATGTAATGATTGTAACCAACATTATGCGATAGGTAGACAGTATTGTTGTTGACAGACTCTGGTTATGTCTGGTGGTATGATTCTATATATATGCACTGTGCAAGCAGCTATGACACATTAGCGCAATAAAGAAACATGCATGAATAAGAAAATAAAACTTAATTCTTTGTCTTACTCACACACTCACCGTCACACAGGCCAGGGGTGCGAATGACAGGACCTAGTGAACCCCAGGATGCAGGTCCCAAGGTGTGGGGTTAGCAAAGAAATAGAAAATAAGGAAATTTGCTTTCTGAAGGAATAAGGGGAAAAAATCTCTCCCATGCAGCATACAGAATGACCCAGTTAGTATGCATCTGACCCGAGTACAGAAAATGGAGGTGGTCTTACTGTGTTTTGGTAACTTGGGAGAGCTAGTGCAGCAGGTTTAAAATGTGTTTCTGTCTCTCTTTTTCTGAGAATTTGTGTTGAGTTCAGTGTTACTAGGTGTGAGGAGTCGCCAGTACCACACAATGGCACACGCTGATGAGTTCTGTCGGTAATTTCCTGCCTCCTGCCTGCTAAATTGCCTGTTTGGCAGCTGTGTGTGTGTGTGTGTGTGTGTGTGTGTGGCTGCATGGGCTGAAGAGAAATTACCCTCTTCTCTCTAACGAGGGACTCAAAATGATGAAACAATGAACTTGGATATAGAAGAACAGTAATTACAGAGACCGATCAACAGGTGCGAGTGAACAGCTGAGTTGTTAGTACTTCTACAGGTATATCTGGTGCTGATTGCAGTCATGCTGTGTGTGTGTGTCTTTATGAATGTAATTATGTGTTTGTACACATCCTCAAATACTTAATCACAATTAAAGAGCATTTATAAACTGACAGAAATAGGAACATAAGAAGCATGAACTAAATTTGAAACAATCCAAATGTGGAAAGAACATATATACAGTATATTATATAAAACATGAACTTGTTAAAATTATTTTAAAAATGCTTTATTTTATTTAGTACTGCTCTGAATAAGCTATTTCTAATAACAGATGTTTAAATTTACAGTTGTGTTATGGGGTATATGTAAACATCTGTTATGCAGGCACGTGCACACATAGACATCAAAGGGGCCTTGAGCACCTGCCCTTTTTCTTCCTCAAGAGAAAGTGCCCTTTTTTCTTCGGGAGTTTTTTTTAATTTTTTTTATAAATGAATATATGTATATATATATGTGTGTGTGTGTGTGTGTGTGTGTTTCTGTTTGCGCACAGCTTTCCCTGTCAAACAAATAAAAAATCTAAATATCAGGTCGGGTTTATTAACTCTGTCGAGTTCCGATGCCTTTCTCCGCGTCTCCGCGTCTCTGCAGCTCAGCAGTGTAGCGAACATTGATAGGCACATCACAGACAGACAGAGAGCCGCAGAAGTGAAAGCCCTCCCTCCCTTTCCAGTTGTGTTTGTCTTGCTGTGGAGGTGAATGGTGATGAACAAAAGACTAAAAAGACTAACAAAAGCTACCTGTGCTTCGAATTTACAGCTAATTATCCAAAATACAAAAGGCAAATATAGTTAATTTGTCTTGCTAACGTTCATGACTCAGCTGTCATGTAAGTTAGCTAAAGTTTAGCTAAGGCAATAGGAAGTCTAGTAGGTTACACCATTGTGTGTTCTTTCACTGAATGGTTCAGTTTATTAAAATGCATTTAGAGTGATCAGAAAATTCAAGATATGGGGGCAGAAATGTATATATTTATTTCATATAGTTAATCAGTATCACGCAAATGTAATATTGATTTTATACAGCAATTCAATAAACAAGATTTAATATTAAGACACTTACATTGTTGACACAATATTGACTGTTCTTGCTCTATTTCACCAACAAATATAATTCCAATTTGCGTCTCTGAGCAACATGACGGTGTTTCATTCCTGAATGAATCAACCGTTTAAATGATTCGGTTCAGTCGCAATGACTCACTTATTAACAGTGACTTGCTGCCACCTGCTGGCAGTTTTTATTTCACATTTAAAGTATCTTTTCATTTTTTTTTTAATAATTTCAAATATCAGTATTCAATGTTTTATGTTTAAAATATCAAAACACTATTAATGCATTTGTAACTGCAGGTTAATAAAACATTAATGTCCTGCATTAAACAGTGTGTACATGCATCTAAATGCCCCTTCTAATGCAGCTTCTGTGTATTCTCTGCATTGCAAAGATTAATTTTGTCAATACTGATTTAATTTGCTTGGTAACAGCCCAAATTACTTATTATTCTAATTGACTGATTCAATTTAAGAATTTGACTGAAAAGATGATGCACACTTTTAGAAAAAATGGCTTAAAAAAGGTAAAAATGCCCATAAAAGCTAAAAATCTATTTAAATTTATTGGAAAAGATTACTTTCTATCACTGCTGTGAACTGACCACCACACAGAATATCAAAAACTTTAGGAGTCAGCTGTCCACAGTAGTCCTTAAGATACCAGCACAATAACACACTCAGCAAAATATCATCTAATTATCGTTATCGATAAAATCCCAGAAAATATTGAGATATATTTTTGTCAATATCACACACCCCTAATATATTTAACGTTTTGTTTAGAAAAAAATTTATGAGAAGTGCCCTTTTTTCCACTTGAGCCCCTGCCCCTAAAAATGTCTGTGCACGTCCCTGCTGCTATGTGTAGCTTATTCAGGGCATTACACACACACACACACACAAATATAATCCCTCTTATTTTGTTAAAATTAATATGTATTATTCACTTTCTGCTAAGTGAATGTAAACATATGACCACAATTGTGTATATATATATATATATATATATATATTTGATGCTTATGTTTGGTATAGGCTGCTTGCACAGCACATTTACAGTTCAGATGGGACCTATTATCTTTTTCGCTTTCACACACATATATAACATACTTTCACTCATACTCTTGGGGTCGTACAAAAGAACTGTCATTATTTAGTGCCCTGTTTTTAAACACAGTAAATATCCATCATAAAGCCACATGCAGAGAATTCCTCCCATACTTATCATGTTGATTTTGAAGCATTGGCTAAGATGGCCAGTCATTGTGTGTTTTTATGTGTGTGAGGTCATACAAATCTCATACCTATGAACCTGTCCATATAACCAGTGTTAATGCAGCTTTAGGTGGTCTGACAGTATGGGTAATTTCTGTTCCCATAATCCCTGTATTCCTTTGTAATTTCCCAATGAATGTTGATTTTGTCTTGACAGATGAGAATTTGTGTCTTCAGGCTTTTTTTATGTGTCTGTGTGCATGCTTTTTTTATTCTGAGCTTTTTTCATATTTCATTTCCATTTTAGCCTTGAGTCTTTTGGATGTTTTGTCTTTGAAGTTCTTATTTTTTAATCTTTCTTTTTCCCAAGGACTGAACAGAACATATGACAGCATGTCTCATAATTTAACCCCACCTCACTTTTATCCATTCATTGCACTTGCTGTGATTCTTCTTTGTGTTCTATTGGAATTCTCTGAAAAAAAAGAAAGCAGATCATATAAAATGGCATTACAGAACGTTTTCAGTGACATTATAGGGGTCATGAACTGCCTTTGTTTTTATTTTGTAGTTCTCTGAGGTCCACTTATAATGTTACCAAAATTTTTACATCAAAAACATCATAATTGAGAAGTCTTAAGCTATTTTCTTTCCTGTTTTTAACCCGCCTCATCAGAACACTCTGTTTGAATAGGCATGGCAGATTGTAGACTCTGAAGTAAACATACAATGCTATGATTGGCTAACAGTTGTGTATGTTTGACAGCGTACATTCCTCATAGATGGACGCTGCTGTGATTTAGGTCAAAAGCGCATAACTCAATACATATCAAACGATCAGTAAGAAGAAACAAAGCAGTAGTGACCACGTAATGAAAACAGTTACTCACACTTGTGTGTTGCGACATGAATGTCGGATCCAATATAGCTGGCACTGCATCGTCTTTTAGTTTCAGTCTTTTTGAAAGTCCTGTGTCGAATTGTGAATTGGTTGTAAATGAATCCGTGGTAAAATGAAGTGAACAAAGGATCAAGTTCTTACTGACGTGGTCTGGATCTTCATTAAAAATAAAGTTCATCCACTCTTTCCCAGTGGTGGAAAGAGTACTGAAAAAATATACTCAAGTAAAAGTACCATTACCTTCCAAAAAATGAAGTGTGAGTAGAGTAAAAGTACTTGTCCAAAAAACTACTTGAGTAAGAGTAAAAGAGTAGCCTATTTAAAAGTACTCATGAGTATTGAGTAGTGAGTACTGAGCTGTGGATTCTACCCCCTCATAATAAACGCTGTACACCGCAATTGATAAATTTTAAAAACGTTGTACATTCTGTAATTCACATTATCTTATTTGTCATAAAGAATGAAGAGTATCTATGAGCCGCGGCGGTCTCGGTGAATCAGCAGCATCCACAACTGAACGGAACAAAAAATGTTGAACTTGAAAATTGTTTATGCACGAGTGCACTTCCTAAATGAAGGCGGATTGTATAAAATGGATAAAAAAAAACGTTCATTAACGAACTGCAGTTTTATTACATCACGCGCTGGCACAGATGCAGTATATTAACGCCACGGGTCATCAATAAGGTGCAGAT
>NW_015635542.1:169247-194063 GCF_001515625.1 Sinocyclocheilus rhinocerous | reverse complement strand
GAGGCAGCGCAGATCGCGCGTCTTATAAGTGAGTGGGAATTTACCGAACTTGGCACTTGCGGGAGTTAACACTGTATGCAATACCCGCCGCAACCTCACACCAAATTTCAGGCTGTGTAGATAGGCAAGCATATATACAAATCATTTAGTAAGCAGAAATCCGAAATTTACCTTAACATATTAAGTTAGAGGAAGATGCGACTGAATTGATGCTTGAAGAATGCGCTTCCAGCAGCCATGATAAACAGTTGGCGGTTAATGTTTTCTATGCACAATTTGATTTGATTGATGGAAATCAGGAGACCTATTACTCTCTATCCAATCACGTTGATGGATAAAAATAAAATTTAAAATAAGCATGTAACGACCACAAACGGAGGAAAATAGCGGAGTAAAAGTACCGATAAATCACTTAAAATGTATTCAAGTAAAAGTACACAATTTTTAAACTACTCAAAAAAGTACACTTACTGATAAAAACTACTTAATTACTGTAACGTGAGTATTTGTAATTCGTTACTTCACACCCCTGCTCTTTGCTAATGTTGGGATCAGAAGGAAGGCAACACAAACACTGTTTTCCCACAGCTTGGCACTGCACAGCATCTTGTTGTCTTCATAGCCATATTTATTGTTTGGTTTCTGCGTAGACCTGCACGTTTGCCTCTCTTGTAAATACTACATACACGAATCGGTGGCTGGGGCTAAACAGGCAGCGATGTCGAAGCAGGCATTTATCATCTTCTGTGGAGGCGGTGCTTATCCACACTATTACATCATAGAGTCGTACATTCCACAATTTAATCGTTTTGGCAGACTGCCTTTAATATAAGCTGTTTTTAGACTAACAGCAATGTTTTGAGTTCTGAAACTTACAGGATGTTCTTATAGTACAATGACCTCTTATATGTCAAAAGATCAAGGGAATTCTGGTTTCTCAGTTCATGACCCCTTTAAAGTGTAATACAGAAATGATATTGGCTTGTCTGTTTCATGGCATGGCTTTTAGAAAACTGTTCTGTGTCTGTTTCTTTTCATAACTGCTGACTTCAGAGCTCACAACCATGGCCATAGCCAGCTATGAGTCCTGACCTCGGTAAATGTTTCATGTTCAAACATAAAATGTGTTCTCTGAATGACTAATTTGCTGTTCAGAACTCCTCATATAGGTGTCTGCATGTATAATTCAGTTTAGATGGTTTGCAATAATGTTAAAATTATCCACCCCTAACCTATAGTAAAGTATTAAAAAATGTTGATGCAATAAATATGGTATGATTTTTAATGATCATCCCTCCAAAAGAGAGAAAACATCTTTCACAAACATCTACATGTCTGCCTCTTTTTAAAGTTTTTAGTGTATAAAATGAGTTGTATTTGTAGGGGTTATTATAGCACAATTCTTAACCCCACCCAGACCTTACTAAATTTCAAAGCCTGGCTAAGTCCATGCTCACAACAACATCACATTATCATATTAATTAAGTTATATTCTAATAGAGATTATTCTCTGCATTGATTGGATTATATAGAATTCATCAGTTAGGCCTAAAACATTCCTGAGTTAATGAGAAATTATTAAAAAATCAATTAAAAAGGTCATCACACAATACAGGATGAATTTTATGTCTAAATTGTATGTAAATGAGATGATATAACAATTCAGCAAGTTCTCACCATTCGTTTACCTCACAGATGTGAGACCTTTTCAGCATTACCCTTTTATCTCTATGGCATCACCTACTCATAAATACTCATTAAAGCCATTTGCCATAAGCCTTCAGCTCTACATGTTTAAAGCCTTGAGAGAAACATTTGTTGATTGGAGGATGATTAATTAAAACTAATCTGCGAGTGGGTTTTTCCACAGGCTGAGCCACGATATCTCATAAAAATAAAATATGGTGATGCATTACTTGCAAAATGGCAAACAGCTTTGTTTTCTCTTCAGGCATTTATTGGTATTATATGAAAGTTTAACAGCATCTTAAATTACATCTATAATCTCAGGGTGATTTCATTCCTGTATGGGTATTCGTAAAGTGTGTACACACACACACACACACAATTGTGCATTTGCATTGTAAGAATCCACCCGCCAGCCCAAAAAGTGGAATCCAGCGGCCTGGTCTAAGGTTTAATGCGGATTCGGTCTTTTACTTGCGCTTCTGAATTTTTCAGGATTTAGTTTAAATTTTAGTCTAGCTCCGTGTTCAATCTGACTCCAATTTCAAGTGATCAGTTTTTAATTAGAAATATTGCCTAAACTTAATGATCACAAATATTGATTGTATATTAATTTAGATATTTGATTATTCTGGGAATCCCATACCTTCAATTATTCGTTCATCAGGGACCCAATGCCGCTCAGAGATACACGCCCCGGGTTTGTGGTAAACTCACGCACACAAACTAGCCAGTCTGATCTTAGTCAGAGGGTGTAATAAGTTAGCTAATACCTTTTAGTCGGTTGCCTACTGCTCACTCTTACAAAAAGTGTATTTAATTTAGCCACTTCCAAGTCAGACTACCGGTCTAGTGGAGTCCATGCCTCGACGGGTCAGGGCAGTTTTGGCAGCAAAATGGGGACCAACACAATGTTAGGAAGATGGTCGTAATGTTATGCCTGATCAGTGTGTTTATATATATATATATATATATATAATTATTATATATATTTTTTTGGTTTCACCTTATTTTGATGGTCCCTTTAACACATTCTGTTGATTACAAGTAACATCTACTGACTCTCATTAGAGTGTTAGTAGAGTATTAATAGACTGGTAGGGTTAGGCTTAAAATAAGTTGACATGCACTTGCAAAGTTACTTATAGTAAGCAGAATGTCTGTTGGGACACCATCACAATAAAGGGTTAGCAGATATTAAGCAGACAGTCTACTAATACTCTAATGAGAGTTAGTTGACATGTAGGTGCAAAGTTACTTATAGTCAACAAAATGCTCAAAAGGGACCATCAAAATAAAGTGTTACCCTTTTTTTTTTTAGATGTACTGTGCAAATTATACAAAAACAGATTAGGTATCTTTTTCTATTTATCTGTCACACTAATGATGTCAAATTTGATAAATGTATTTATTATTGTTGTTGTTATTATGATGATGATTATTATTATTATTGTTGTTGTTGTTGCTGTTATTGTTTAATGTTTTTAATAGAAAGAAATAAGAAATATCACTTGAAAATGTATTAATTAAAAAAAAAAAATCCTTTGCACTTTTTGGCTGAATTGAATTATCATCAAAGTTGTGATCTCTCACAAGTCTAAATGAAACACCTTTATATTACAGTCTAACAGTGAATGTGTGTACTGTATCATGCATTTACCAGTTTATTATATGTGTGTTTCCTGCCTGTCTTTAATTTGACATAGAACTAAATGAACAATAAAATGCAAAATTCACTAAATGCAGAAAGTAGGCCTACATCAAAAGTAATGTTTTAGACATATTTAATCATTTCATTTATTATAAATACAACAACCACCTATTCAGTATTCAATGAACCTTAAAGGATCTGTAAACGTTTGTCTCTAAAGTCTTTTAAATGTGAAGAGGCTTGATTTTTTGTTTTTGTCAGTACCTTCATATTGTTTATTTTAACGCAGAGTGTGTGTATGTGTGTATTAAAACCACACTTACACTAACAAATACTTGGGAATACTAATGAAGTCATCTGCTCAAACATGAATTTTTATCCATTTTTCTTTGAGAATCTTTTTGTTCCAGGCCAGGCAGCCACATGCTGCTCAAATAAGTGGCTGAAAGAAGTGATTGTAATGTGGTAGCTGAGGTGATTATAATTAGCCTTCATCACGCCTCATCTCTCTCGTTGTCGGACGTCAGGTCACCTGTAATGTTGCACAAAAGTGTTTGACGCCTGATTTGCTTCCTCTTCATCAAACACCTCAGACAACCGGCCCACCAATCGGGTCAATCAGATGACGGGGCAGATGGCTGGTCATGCATGTGCTTTTGTTCCCGCTTTGTGGTGAGAGTATAATAGGGTACTTCTGTCTGTTCTGTATTCTGTATCATCACTTATTATAAGATGTCTGTCTCTCTCACTTGTGCTTTAATTCCAGTCCATTTTCTTCTCAAAAGTGATCACAGAGTGACCAATTTGACATCTTTTTTTTGTTTTTTTTTCTTCTTTTTCTTTTCATTGTCTCTGGTATTAAACGGCATAGCATAATTGTGTAATATGGTTGTGAGTCCTGTTTAGTGTGCTAAGTACTACGGATGCACATATATGCACATATATCGGTGGTATTTTGGTTATAGACTATCAGATTTAAAATAAATATATGCATAAATATATGCACACACACACACACACACACACACTTAGTCATTTAGCAGATGCTTTTATCCAAAGCGACTTGCAAATGAGGACAATAGAAGCAATCAAAACCAACAAAAGAGCAATAATATGCGAGTGTTATGACAAGTCTCAGTTAGCCTAATGCAGGACACGTAGCAAGGTTTTTTTTTTATATAATAAATAAAAAGAAAACAAGTAGATAGAATAGAAAAAGAATAGGGAATGCTAGTGTTAGATGGTATTTTTTATCATAAATAAAAAGAAAACAAGTAGATAGAATAGAAACGAATAGAGAAAGCTAGTGTTAGAGGCCTTTGTTTTTTTTTTTTTAAAGAAAACAAGCAGTTAGAAAACAAACAGAGTGCAAGTGCTAGAGGGATTTTATTTTTTATTTTTAAATAAAAAAGAAAACAAATAGATAAAATTGAATTAGAAAAGAGAGTGCTAGAGTTAGAGGGTCAAAAAAAGATGGAAGAGATGTGTTTTAGCCTTTTCTTGAAGATGGCAAGGGACTCAGCTGCTCGGATTGAGTTGGGCAGAGCATTCCACCAGGAGGGAACATTTAATGTAAAAGTCTGTGAAAGCTATTTTGTGCCTCTTTGGGATGGCATGACGCAAGCTTCTAGAGGGCACTTAAGTCTGAAGTAATGAATTTAGGTAAAGGGGTGCAGAGCCCGTGGTGGTTTTGTAGGCAAACATCAATGGCTTAAATTTTATGGGAGCAGCTATTGGTAGCCAGTGCAAATTGATAAACACAGGTGTGGTGTGCATTCTTTTCGGCTCGTTAAAGACTAATCTTGCAGCTGCATTCTGGATTAATTTTAGTTTGATAGAACTGGAAGACCTGCCAAGAAAGCATTGCAATAGTCCAGCCTGGACAAAACAAGAGCTTGAACAAGGAGTAGTGTAGTGCATATATATATATACAGTATACAATATGCATAAACACACACACACACACACACACATACAGTCAGGTCCATATATTTTTGGAAACAGGCACAATTTTTATTATTTTAGCTGTTGACCAAAACATATTCAAGTTACAGTTATACTGTACATTGAATATGGGCTTAAAGTGCACACTCTGAGCTTTAATTCAATGTTAAATGTTACTGAATATGCTAATTCCCTCTGTTTTTATATTTAGAGGACCCTTTCCCTCATCTAATGCTCACTTAAGTTTATCTTTAAAAACTCTAATTTAATAACACACTTAAATTATTTTTTTTGCAAATCTCAAAATTAATATATTTTTTAAAATACTGTACATTGTAATGTTGTGATGCCTAAAAATTGTAGCATTTAAAACTATTGCTTTCAGGTTTTAGTGTTTTATTAATTTATTTTTATTTAGACAAAATAGTGTAACATTTTAATATTGTAAATGTATTGGTTAATGGACATAACATGAAAATAATTTTCCAAACCACATTAAAAAAAAGTTTGTCACTATAGGCCATAATTTGTATATTGGTGCATACCTAAATATGGTGACACACAGGCTACGTTCATTCAGTCAGTGTTTGACTACAATATTTATGCTTTCTTGTGGTGCTTCCTTTATATCTCATTCTTCCTTGATAGGGTGCATGATTTACAGTAGATGTAACTAATACAATTCTGGAGTCATCTACTATAGACTTTCTTTTCTCTCACACACACTCTCTCGCTAAAATGGACTGATCTGGGATTTCACATGAAATTAGTCTCCATGATTAAAATTGTGCTGCCTGCAGAGATTTAACTCTGAAATTTTGAGATTCCTGGAAAGAGCTGGCAGGTCTTTTAGTACCTCTCACAAAAACAATTTCAGACCTTAATACACATGTAATCATAGGCCTAGAATATCCAGTGATGTTTTAAATAATCCGCTTTCTTTTTTTACGATCTGTCGCCTGAGCTGAATGATCGGTCTTGTTCTTTTGAGCTTATATGCTGCCTTTTTTTGTGACAAGATGATGCTTGAAAAAATCACCAAATTGTCTGCTAGAGTTTATTCTTTTACAGCCAGATTGATTTCTTGTTGTTTGAAGATTTTTCATCATTCAACCTGGGGAAGACTTTCAAACACTAAGAAAGAAGTAATGTAACGTGTGATGTCAAAGTACAAATTCTGCCTTCCATTCTGCAATGACCTCAAGCAATGAAAACCATCATTACCTCATACTTCATCCGCCCGGAGCTGCTTCCGTGTAGGACTGTTGGCGCAAGCTACATTAAAGTGATTATTACGTTTTGAATATGGATATTTTTTTTACAAAAACCTATCGATTCACTACAGGAGGCCTTTGTTCACCCCCGGAGCGTGTGAGACGCTTTTTTCTTTTAATGGATGGGCGCTTTTTATTTAACTTCTTTTGGACTGATGCGTGCAACACCCGTTGAGTGGCATTATACAACTTGAAAGATCAAAGACAATGTTTAATGTAACTCAGACTGGATTCATCTGAAAGAAGAAAGTCATATACACCTAGGATGGCTCTGGGGTGAGAAAAACACAACCTAATTTTCATTTTTGGGTGAACTAACTCTTTAACTAAATATTTACAGCAAACACTTGATGATATCTAAATACAGGGTTTAGTTTGTGATGTGTTAAATGAGGGCACAGGGCTAAATGTATGAATTAGATTACAGCAATATATTTTATATTTTTTTAGGATTAAAAGTTTCAGAGGTTAATTAAACATTTATATACTTACAATTTTCTTATAGTTTCATGTTGGAGTCAAACTTTTAAATATATATTCAGTGCAGTCCAGAAGTCTGAGACAACTAATGAATATGCTTCTATTTGCATTTTATAATTAAATACATGTTTTCCATTACAGAATTCTGTTTGTTATCAGCAGAGTAATTTGAGTATAAAATTGAACTGAAAAATTAACATTACTTTCTTAGCATTTGGTTTTTAAAGTATTTGCTTTAATTCAAGCTGCATGAACTGCACACTTTGTGTAAAATTATGTTTCCAGCATGATTTGAGATGTGCTTATTTGATTATTTACTTGGTTTTAAATGTTAAGGCAAACCTAGAAATAATATATATATATATTTTTTTTAGAGTTTGAACCCAGGATTTTCAATGGGGTCCCAGACTTTGGACATCGCTGCATATTACAATATATTTTGTACAACTGTTAGTTCTGGTCCTCAGATGCAATTGGTTTATTGGTGTTAAGATTAGTGAGTGAACTTTTCACTATTTGTATCACTCTGTCTGTATTGGTTCATTATAAGCCAGGCACAGCACTTTGCGGCTTTTGGATATAATGAGTAACACTTGTGTAATCATTTGCAGTAACAAATTAAAGTATGGATTTGCCTACAAATCCACACAAAATGAGAGCATGCATCTCTTCTTATAATCAGTGCATTAGGCATGAGTAATAATTATTCGTATTTTGGGTTAGATACAACTTCTTAGTAGAATCTTCCACAAATCCTTTCTTGTAATCTAGCAGCTCACTCTTATTGAAAGAACATTTACAGCTCATTTCACACTAAATACTCAAGTTGACTTAATGAACTCTAGAATTGCACATCTCTAAGGAAAAATGAGTGTTTGACTATAGAGAGAGAGGGGGAAGTGGTAGAATAGTAGGATAATGAGGAATAGAGTATGTTCAACTTGAATATATTAGCATGCCAGATCAGGGTAGGCGTCAGCTGAAGTCAGTGTGTCCTATGTCTACTATATAGTGTCCTATAGCTACTGTTTGCAATTTTTAAAGTCAAACTTAAAAAAAAAAATATACACAAAGAGTTCAGATAAGTGTTACTTAGGCCTAGGTGTTTAGAGATATATCATGTTAAACTGAGAGGCACATGATGCTCAATTATTCTTTATATAGTGGGAGTGAAATTGTAGTATTGATTTGGCTATGTTTACACTTGGCCTGTTTGGATGATTAAAACAAACCCTGGTGCGATTGCTACATTAGTGTGGTTTATTTGAATGAGTGTGAACGTTACCATCCGAACCCTGGTCCGCTTGCAAACAAACTCTGGTGCAGTCAGTGGTGGATAAAGCACCTGAAAACCACACTTGAGTAAAAGTATAGATATCTTACCAGAAAATTACTTCGGTAGAAGTTGAAGTAACCGTTTAGAATATTATTTGAGTAGCAAGATTGTGTTCAGTTTTAACTCTTTCTTCTATTTTGTATCTTGGGGTAAGAATAAGAATTCATCCTGTACTTAGTTTCTGTCATTCCAACATAAGAAAACATTTCTGGAATCTGCATCTGAAGTGGCATTTAGATGACGTGATGTCACAAGATGCGACCCTAAATGTTCAAGAATGCTCAAGAATACCTGTTTTTTCTTGTCATTGTTGTGATGTTTTCCATTCCAGTTCGGAACAGACGTCTGAACCTCGTCTCTTTGCAGCAGATCTTTGTTTGTTTGTATGACGGAGGAATTCCTGCTGCTGCGTACATACAACGAGCGCATTTAACCCAGCACACAAACATTGTTTTGGATGTTCAGCAAGTTCCGTTGCAAAATATACTTCATAAAAGCCCCTTGTTTTGTATTGTATCTTAATTCGGTCCTAAAAATAACAATGTGAACGCTAGTGAACCAGGACTAAATGTAGGCCTATCATTTTCTTTTTCGGTCCGGACCAAAAGAATGAAGAGAACCAAACTACAAGAGTGGACACACCCTAAAACTCACTATTTATATATAGCCTATTAACATATTAACAAATGTAGAGACTAGTATGAAACTATTAACTAATAGTTTGTTAATGATTTGTAAGTACTTTGTGTACTGATAATAAAGTGTTACCCAGAATTGAACTATTTTTTTTTGTATTTTACATAGATTTTTGTCTATGAAAATAACCTTTAATCACTATATCGTCATTTAATATTCATTTTAGTTCATTTTCATCTGCATGCAATTTGATGCAGTGGCAAATGAACAAGCATACTTTCAGCATAAGGGTTCTTTTTCTAAAATCTAGTCAATTGTAACAGGTGTAGTTTGAGAAGAAATCCTTTATGCAAACATCATAAAGTGTAAATCAATTACCCATTCGAGTGCACATGTAAATACACATTTGCGTTCCACACCTGGAGCATTACAAAGAGGCAGATTCAAAAGATAACCAGTTATACTCACTAATGCATTTTGCACTAATGAAGCAAAATGAAAATCAAACCGAAATAGAACTTCTAATCCAATTAATTATTGCAAAATAACACAGTACCCTATTTTATCCCTTAGATGATAAATACAAGACTGCACCAGGCTATTGCTTACTAAGAGATTGAGATCTTAGTTTTAAATAGAGAGAACCCGGTTTCTTTGAAAATGTCTCTCACTTTCTCCTCGCTGTTGAAAATCAAATTTGCTTATTGGATAAAAAAAAAATGCAACAAGCTCATTTTTGAAATCCCAGCTTTGTTGTTTTTACAGTCCTAATCTGTCATTTAGCAGGGAATTTATCAGCACACAATAAAGGCTGCTGGAAATTGATTGAAAGCCGTTGATCCCAGATTGCCACTATGCAACTTATTCAATGAAACCTCCTCTGGGGAAATGGGATTTTCGTTTAGGACTTATTGAAAACTACTGTCCATGCTTATTGCAGGATTTCAAAAGCCACACAGTGGAGATCATTTATGCTATATAACATGCATGAAGCGGCTGGAAGGATTATAACAATATTGCCAGTATTGCGAACGAACTAAATACGACACAAAGAAGATGATAACGAGACTGTGTAAAAGAAGAGACAAGGCCGCTCAGGGAGAGTGATTGATAATTGGATTTTCACAGGTCTGTGTTGAGCGGTTGATCACTGTCATCATGATGAGGTTTGTTTGTGTAATTGTGTAATGGCTGATTGATTGTGGGAGGCAGTGTGAGACACATAGACTGTTTTGTACTCTTGTGTGTGTGTAGTGGTTACAGAGTACAGTGGGTGAAAGTTCAGCCAGGGGAGATGAAGCAACTGCCGTTTGTTCTGCTCTTGTCCGAGTTTCCGCACAGCTCCCTCCACAAACACACCAACAACAAAATAACTTAAAAGCTTATTCTCCAACCAGGAGACAGAAACTGAGAGGAGAACAAAAGGGAGGGAGGGAATGAGACAGAAGAAGTACAAAGGATCCTGTGGGCTGAAATGAGGTGAAATCAAAAAGACAGAAGCTCACTCAGAACTTAGAAGTGAAGAAAACAACAGCCCACACAAATTAATATGTCTGCGCCAGTCTGTGGAAACAAACTTCATACCCAAATGCCTGATTATTATACGTTTGCAGAATGAACAAATGAACCTGTTATTTAAAAATGCTAACAGGTGCAGAAAATGAGTAGTAATTGAAAAATACATCATCTAACTTACATAAAATCCCTTTCAACCTATTTTTCTGCACCAGATCTACTCCTCTAATTTTAAAGAGGAATATGCTCTTATGTAAGGTTTGGAGTGAATATGACACATTTGAATGACGCCAGGCATCATCTATAGCTGTCAGACGGAGAAAATGTGTTCCCTTATATGAATGAAAAGATTTCCTGTTGAATATCCCATGATTTTTTTTCTATTTTTAGAAACAATTCTGTAACTTGATTTCATGGCTCCTTGGAATATTTTATTCTGATTGGTCAACTGTATCAAATAGCTTCTCTCTCGTATCACAACACTGGAATGTTTGATTAATCCAAAAGTTGGTTTGTTGCTGCTATCACCAACAGGTACAAAAAAAAAAGCTACTGTCATTGTCAAAGCAAACAAGACAGGGAATTCCATGCCTATAAGATAAAGAAGCCATTGAAGAACCAATTCACTAGACGTGCATAAGAAACCAATGAATTCTAAGCGTTTTCTTTTGAAGAGAGAAGCCTCTGTTTGTACTTTTGCAATCAGACTTTTACAAATCATGTAATACAGCGTTTCCTTTTTCCTTTTTGTAATTAGTCAGACTGAAGATTCTGACTGATGTGATTTTCAGATACATCACACTCATATAATTTTACTTTCTCCTAGTCCATTTTAATATTATGAATCATGAAAAGATATTTGTATAGCATTCTAAGGAACTTCCTATTCAAATTCATATTTACCTCTAAAATGTGGGGATATTTAACATCTGAGTCCAAAACTGGCTCATCCCAGTGCATATGGTAAGTAAAAATGTACTGTCCATAAATATTGTATAACTGGTCAGTAACTCTGACTTTCTGCTGTATAGAATAATTTTTGAATGACTACCATAAGCTTTCCTGTGATAACTTAAATCTTAAATCATCAGGAGTGGGCCACTGTGTGCCACATTTACATTCAAATGGGAATTGATCTACACAGAACCTAAACTTTAAAATGATCATCTAAATTCAGTCAGAGACTTTGAATAGGAATTGGTGTTTGTATATATTTATCTGGTTACATTGCTAATACCTCTCTAACGTACACAGCAGAACATTTCCTGTTCTTTCACACCATCAGAATAAACCCCATTGTTTGAGCCATTCAAGTTTAAGCTCTTATCACGGACATCATGTCAGCTTGACTTCTGTGGCATTTCAGTGCTTAGGTAGAGGGCTGCCTTATTGACCAAAGAGCAACCGGTCATACTGTGATAACCCAGTGTATTTCTGCACTCGCTCTTTCTTTGAGTATTTTTATTCCTCCCTCCCTCAAGCTCTTACTTCCTCTGTTTTCTCTCTCCTGTTTGCTACCTTTTACCCCTGACAGGAATTAAAGCTGGAGACAAGCTAAGCTTCCCAAGTGGGTCTCCATCATGGCCGGATGTGGCATGCTGAATAAGATGCTCTTGGCTTTTCCATGTCCAGACACTGCCCTACATAAAAGTCTGTCAAGCTTTTCTGACTCAAAAGTGCAAAACTGCAGGGGGGAGCACAATGGAAAATGTGGAGCACATCTTATTTCAAAGGCGAAAATTGAATTTCACAGTTTAAGCCATTGCCAAATGTATCTTTGGACAAAAGGAAAAAAGTGAGTCATAGCAGATAGGAAATATGTTGAGTTGAAAAATATATGTAAAAGTTAGTTTGAGATGGTAAATTGGTAGACAAAATACTGCCCTGACACATTTAATATGGAGATTCAGTTATCAACAGGTTGAATCTCATGTGCTGCAGATAAATTAACACATTGTTCTGTTAAATATAAATGTAAAATTTAAGGCTTTCTTTCACTTATAACAATATAGTGTGCATTTAACACACCTTACATAGCATAGTGTCAAGTATAACACAGTTCTGTTATCCTAAAAAACTAGTTGACTCTTAGAGGAGTTTAGAAATGACAGCAGCACCGTTCACCCTACACAACATGTCAGCTGCTTCCTTCAGTCTAGTCTTAGCCTCTCGTCAAGTCCACGGACAACCCATAACTATATTCACAGACCATCTGATGCATATTGCAGACAAAATTATGAGGGGCATGTGAAAGGAGAATGTAAGTATGTGAAAGCAAAAAATATATGCATGTGTAAGGTGAATGTATGTGTGTGAGAGTAGAAATGTATGCATGTGAAAGGAGAATGTAAGTGTGTGAAAGCAAAAATATATGTATGTGAAAGGAGAATGTAAGTGTGTGAGAGTGCCAGAATGAATTATGGCTTGTACGGCCCCTCATACAAAATGGCAAGTGCTTGCTGAAACCACCAGTTTCAATCTGATTGGCTGGTTTAACGCACATTCATTTTAATAAAAAAAAATCCTTATTTCCATGTTCACTTTGTAACAGTTACTTTACACAAATATTTTGCCATTGCATACTATAAATTGTTCACCAGATGCACTGACTTCATAAATTACAACAATAAAAATGACTCTTAATTTGAGTGTTTTTTTATGTTTTTGTAAAAAGACTCTTATTCTCATACAGGCTGCATTTATTTAATACAAAACGCAGTAACAAACCAGTAATATTGTTCCAACTAAATGATTCATGAATGACTAAATTATTATTATTATTATTATTATTCCAATTGAAAATAACTTCTTCTATTTTAATGGTTTCAACATGTATTTTCCCTCTGAAGGCAAAGCTTAATTTTCAGCAGCCATTACTCCAGTCTTAAGTGTCACATGACCCTTCAGAAATTATTCAGATATGCTGATTTCTTGCTCAAGAAACATTTTTTATTATTATCAGTCTTGAAAATTGTTGTGCTGCCTAATATTTTTTTTTTCTAAAGAACTGCATTTATTTGCAATGGAAATCTTTTGTAACATTATAAAAGACTTTACTGTCACTTTTGATTCATTTGTGTCATTGCTAAAAAAAAAAAAAACTACTGAAATTTCACCCTTGATTGTATTCCGTGTATTTATGTAAAGTGAGAGAAACAGAGAAAAAGAGATATTGAGTGAATAACCTTATAACATCTTAATTTCAGCAGAGCTTTCTTCATTATCCTTTTAGCATAGTCACTTGTTCGTAGCACTTTTTGATGACATCACAGGAAAGACAAATGAGTTTCTGTGGCAGCCTGACCCTTGCTTTATACACTCATTTTAATTCTAAACAAATCATCTTCAGAACAGAGGGCTTGACTGCACAGTATTCAACAGAACTAAACAGGACTGCTGAGACCACACGAACACAGACTGCAAGAACAAATCTGGGTTCAGGGAGGATTCAAGGTTGGCAGCAGATCCTAATAATGTGGTTCGGATGAGGTAAATGCAGACACGGCATAAAAAGAAGAGATGATTTGAAACTTCACTAGCCCTTTCTTTCTCTTCTGTTCTTTCCTTCTTTCTTAGCCCCTTTGTCACAGATATTACAGCACAAATGAACAATTCTAGTAAAACTGCTTTGCATGCCGGTTTGAATTTAACCTAGAATTACCCTATTTATATGTAATCGATGTAAATGACAGGACGCTGGAGACAATGTGACTCATTTCTGTTTGTAACTACAAACTCAAGTAATATTCTAATAGCATTTGTATGATTTGTATAAAACATTTCATTCTCACCAATCTGCAATATTAGACTACATTCAAGTATGTAACAAACTATGTTAGTCCAGTATTTTCAAACTAGAAACTAGAGGACAAGAATGAAAAAAAAAAAGTCCTTACATTTTAAGAAACTGAGGAAAAAAAAAAAAAAAAAAAAAAAACGGTGAGAACAAGGAGAAAATAATGGCTGGTTTCCTACAGCTCACAGGTGCTGTAACTAGAAATGAGCACTGCTGTTGAAAGATCTGCATAACAAAAAGTGGTAAAAACGAATATCCCAAGAGAGTGGTAGGATATCTCTGGAGTCTAGTGGGACAGAAATGAAAAGAACTGTCACAACAAAACCAGGTTGTCTTTCACTGAAATACACATTCACACAAAAGACCAGAGAAACAAATAAAGAAATACAGTATGCTTCAAAATGGTTGGTTTCACAGGGAACGAGGCCACTGCAACAATGCCATTCAAAGGAAATTGGGCTTATTTTGAGCAAACAAAACAGATGTTACATAGAAGCCGCTGAAGGACGTCAAAAACACACAACATGAATTCTGCTTTTAGCAGACACTAAATACACACATATACACACAAGTAACCCCATCTGCAGTCATCTGAGAGTTTAGAATTAGGGTTATGGTATTTTTGTATTTTGGGGTATCATTCAATCCTACTTACCAGAACAAGAATCTGCAATAAAAATGGGAATGATATCATGAGCTATCAACAGAGCACTTCCAGTTTTTGTGCTCCAATTATGCTTTTTGTTTGTGCTCAATTGTCTATTAAAGGTAGTTGTGCTGTAAAAACAAGTCTGTTAAATGTGTTCTTCATTAATTGTCACTGTTATTAACACAGTTATTATTATTTGTTTAGTTCGTAGTAAAGGAATTGTTAATTGCTTATTAGAAGTGAATATTTCTCACTTTACATTAGGTCACGGAAAATGGGAAAATGTCTTTAAGTGCTGTAAACCAGCCTTTAGTGAACATTAATTGCATTCATATTCAGTGTTCCTTAAAATGCTTACAGATACAATAAGGACACACACACATACAAATTTAGTCAAATTTGAATGCTTTTTCAGTTACGTAAATTGGGTGTCTACATTCCATCTCCGTTATCACGAAACACAACAAAAACAGCTCCGATCACTTCGTCCTACATTCATCGGTTAATGAAGTTTGCAAATGCTGCAAATAAAGATGTTGCTGTCGGCCACTTCAGAGTTCCTGCTGCCGGTGCAAATGCAACCAGGAAAACGGCCCTAGGGGGAAATTGGTTCTCTAGGAACCACCATGCTGGCTAGTTCCTAGAACTAGAACTTTCTGTTACTTAATCTAGAATGAGTACTATTTCTGGTTAATAAGTTGTTAACAAAGCATTATCTAACACAATGAAGAACTCACTATATAGTATTGTATACTTATTATAAAGTGTTACCAAATTCTTTATAAGTGAAAAATAAAGTCTGAAGTTAGAGCCGTGGCAGATGTCTTTGTCCGTTTCTTCTTGATGTTTTGTGTGGATTGGTACAACAGTTAGCTAAAGCTTGAATTATTGTGAAAACCCTGTCTTTTTTCATCTCTTTGTTCAGTTGTAAGTGTAACCATGCAAGGTTTATGTTGATGAGTTTATAAAACAAATATTTGATTTATAAATTTTATTGCATATGCACAAAATGATGTAAATGTACAAGGTAAACAATTTACTTGATTTTGTTGAATGCTGATACATGTTTAAAATCTAAAATGTTTGAATATTTGATGTGATTGTGCAGGTTTTTAACAAATATATCGGTCGACTAAATTAAGATGACATTTCATGAAAATTAGGAAATTTTGATATCTGCGGGATATTGACATAAACAGCCTGTGTAAAAGCTGTTGAAAAGCTTGCAGCTGAATGTTGGGGCTATGTGACAGCTCAGATATGCTGGCATGTGTTTGTGTGTCTTGAGCCTTCACCTCGGTCCTTTGCCACCCCTCCCTTCCCGCGTTCACGTCACAGGTACTCTAGGGATGTTTGAATGGAAAGGTTGGATGAGTTTCGTGCTGAGCATTCATTAGTAGGATTAAATCAAGAGACGGGGCGGCAATGAACTCTACCCACATATTTTCACATCTCTGCTGCTCTGATAGGTGCTCTATCACAGATGTCTTGTAATTTTATTTGATAAATGATTTGAAAATCCCATTTGGAGCTCAAAATATTGTATGTTATTAGGAAAATAGGCCGAATAAAAAACGACTCCCTGTCATCCACTCTGCATATTGTGTATGCTAATGTTAACGTGAGGTTGTCTGAAGGTGGTTGAAGGCCGGGTACAGCTCTCACTCTCTGCCTGCTGTAGTTGATTTTACTGCTCTTGCCAGTTTATCAATAGACCCTCTATGTGTGTGTCTCACTATTTTTCTTTTATTTCCCATTAGGCAGTAAACAAGCCGTGGTAATCAATCAATAGGAATTGACCTTTTTTCATTTCCACCACGTCACATGGCACACAGGACACATTAAATATGGAGGAAATACCGATATTCCAGTCGCATGACACAAATTACATACAGTAGTGATGCTTAAAGGAATGCTAATACTCCCTTCCCACATGTAAACGTGGATAAATGGATGGATGGTATTGTGGGGGATTTCAGCTAAATGAAAACGATGGATATGTTTCTTTTTTCCCCCACAAACAAACAACAAATAAAAATAGGGCTTACGATGGATAACCTATCACGTAGGGCAGAAAGCATTTTATCTAAATGCAATTGTTCTCAGAAAACAAATTGAACACGTCAATACTTTTATAGTGACTTTAAAATGTTTCATCCATTATTTCAGTGACACTATAAGTGTCTGCTGTAAAGGGTCAGGCAGCACAAGAAACCATTCATTTTTAGTCATCAAATTTTATGTGCTGTACAAATACTTTTATTTTATGCACTTGTAAAGTTACATGACCCAAAAATAAAATTATGCAGTGTGTTTTGTAGCTTTCAAAAGCTATAATTTATATTTTTTTATGGTATTGTTTTAAAACAATGGTAAAGCACAAAACATTACTTTTTTAAATATATAATTTAAAAAATTGTTGCTTTCAAGACTGTTACTAGACATTCTTGCATTTTCAACAAAACCATTTTATTAGCTATATATCTATATTAGCCAACTACATAACATTGCTTTGATGACATATTTTAGGTCAGCACAATATAACAGCAATGTATACACAAATCCAAATGTTTACATTTGCAAGACAAGTTTGTCAGTAGAGCAAGTGACAGTTCCGTCAACTGCCAGAAACTCTCCCATACTGTCCCCAGACCATTGGGTAAGCCTTACTGATGCCCACATGAAAAAATACTATAGTAATTTATAGTAAATACTATAGTGTTTTTGAACCACTATTGTAACGTGTATTATACTGTATATGTTATAGTATTCACAACACTTTGTTAATGAATGCTACAGCATACTGTATTAACTATAGCGAACTGATAAACTGTAATAAATACTGTAGTATTTTTTTGTTTTTACTACAGCAAACTGTAGTGTATTGTAGTATAATATACCCTATAGTTGTAGAAAACTTAGTACAGTATTGGGTAAAGTAATTTGTTTATATTACTATAATTGTTATATTACCACAGAAACTATAGAATTACCACAACAAATTAATTCAAGTACTTTATAGCATGGTTCAAAAATACTATAAAGTATTTTCTATAAATTACTATAGTATTTTTTTCATGTGGGTGAGTTCAGCATCTGTTAGAACTCAGCAGATTGTTCAAATTCTCACAATTCGTCCCTTTCTCATGAACACATGCACTTGAATTTCACACTACAGGGAAAGTCTGCAGCTGCACTCCAGTCCTGAGTAATCCTGTACATTTTCATAGCCCCAGAGAGCATCAAAAATCAACTCCCACTCTCTTGCTCTCACTTTAATGCGTGTTTATGTGTTGTTTTTACGAAGGCATTTGCCATTATGATTCAGCTGCCAAGTGTTAAACCATTCTCTATTATCATATAAATAAGATCTTGCTATGTAAGAACAGGGATGCACACGTACACAGTGAGCAATAAAATCTCAGATAAATGCAGCTAAATTCTTTATAAATGCAAGGAAAAGTCTGAGGTTGCAGCAGTGGCAGATGATTGTCCTTTTGAATAATATTGGAACAACATTAATAAAATCTGTACTTTTTTGAAAACCTAGTAAATGTTTTTTTTATTGGTCAATTAGATTGTCAACTCAAAATGCAGAAACTAGGGCTGAGCAAGTTAACGCGTTAACGCATTAATTGATTAACGCCGACAATTATTTTATCGCGCGTTTTTATTATTATGAAAGTCCGTTGCTCACTGGCTCTGAATGCACACACAGACAAAACATGGGTCACAGGAGGGGTGGGATGTAGGCTACTGGCTTGGGATGAGCGTCATCACGCGTCTCAACCAATGAGAGCATATGGGGTGGACCTAAAGCTAACAACTTCATAAGTGGGAAATAGTAAATTTCCGATAGCATGTGAAGACAGCAGAGAAGCGCTCTCGCTCAGCACAGTGAAGTGATTTGTTTTGTTAACTTTGTGGTTTATTATTTTGAGTCGTTTGGGACGCGGCAACACACGGCCCTCTAACAATATATTGCTTTACAGATCTATCGCTTTTGCCGCTCAGAAATGTTCACGCAATCATGCTGCACGCATCAGAAGTTCAGTGCTCCGACACTACTCTGGCCCACCTCTTCCAACCGAGCCAGTGACGGCTAAACGGACCGCGCCCGAGCGAGGCACGGAGCGATCACACTAGTCAAACGAACCGTGATTTGGGGGTCAAACGCGCTCGGGCACGATTAAGATTGCCTAGTGTGAGTACTTATTATCCCGCACACACCAGTCTCTACCCGCCCGCACCCGCACTCGCCCATCAAGTGTGGTCCCGCGCCGCACTCTGCTGCGTTGGGTCCCGCGATAGTGCAGGTCTCTAAGGTGCCTATTATAATGTTATGATCGAGGCTCTGGACTCTGAGCATAACTTGTTTTTCTATAACAAATTATAAAATATTTTAACTGCTACTATGTAAAAGGAATACTGCTGTAAAAAAAGCACCTTATTTGTTTAAAGTGTTTGCAAACCAAATGTTATTGCACATTTGCTCATATAGCAGTACTTTTAAATGAAAAACTGCACAATACACTATACTTTTGAATTCATTATTGAATTTTGTGCATAACAATGCGATTAATCGCGATTAATCACAGAAAATCATGCGATTAAAATTGTAATCGTTGCCCAGCACTAGGGCTGCACGATAAATCGCATGCGATTGCAGAAAAGCTAGTTCATGCATTCATGACCTCTAGACTGGACTATTGTAATGCACTGCTAGGTGGTTGTCCTGCATCTTCAATAAACAAGCTACAGGTAGTCCAAATTGCAGTGGCTAGAGTCCTTACCAGGTCAAGAAAATATGATCATATTACCCCAATTTTACAGTCTCTGCACTGGCTACCTATTAAGTTCCGTATCAGTCACAAATTATTATTACTTGCCTATAAGGCCCTTAATGGTTTAGCTCCTGCGTACCTAACTAGTCTTCTACCACGCTACAATCCATCACGCTCCCTAAGGTTGCAAAACTCTGGACTTTTGGTAGTACCTAGGATAGCAAAGTCCACTAAAGGAGGTAGAGCTTTTTCGCATTTGGCTCCCAAACTTTGGAATAGCCTTCCTGATAATGTTCGGGGTTCAGACACACTCTCTCTGTTTAAATCTAGATTAAAGACATCTCTTTGGCCAAGCATTCAAATAATGCATCTCATAATCTTGTACTGCAGTTATATCTGATCAAATGCACATTATTATTCTTTAGCTTGGGTTAAACAAATCAATTTTGCTTGGTTGGAACAGCAGCTACGCTAATTATGTCTCTATTTCTTTCTCTGTTTTTGCCACCGCATGGTAACTAAGATTTACACAAGCTTCAGTCTGGATCCAGGACACCTGAGAAGAGATGATGCCAACCCCTCAGAGGACCTCAGATGATGCCAACCCTGAAACAACATACAGAACTACCACATTTTGCTATAAGTTTGATTGCATCATATAATAATTGCTGTTAATAGTGTTCATCGTCTGTTTGATTACGTCTTTGATTTTTTCCGTACATTTCTGCCATATGTATACATTAACTGACAGTCACCACTGATAAGCTACCACTAAATATTGTAGAAACCTAATTTGCTGTAAAGTTGCTTTGCAACGATTTGTATCATGAAAAGCGCTATACAAATAAACTTAAACTTGAATTGAATAGTAGAAACACCTGAAAGGTTGGGTAATCCAGAGAAGTGGGGAGTAACTGCAAATTTAACAGCAAAATTTGTCTGAATACGTAATTTAACGTGATGCATATTTATGGGTTTATTTTTGTGATAACAACTAGCGTAGCATTGCTGAAACTGAGCAGCAGATTCAATTCCCAAAATGCTTTTTTTTTTTTTTCCTGCACTGATACATGAAGAATATGCTGTATGTTGCTTGACCCAAAAAGCAATTACTACACAAATGGCAGTGGAGTGGCTCCCTACAAACACCATACATTACAAATGTTTAAAGTTACATCTTGCATGTTAATGTACATTTTACTAGCTAATTACTTGTGAGAGATTCAGTATTTGCATGTTTTCTGTGATTTTCTTTGTGATTTTCTATTGCAAGATATACTCATTATATTTTGATAGCTGGACTTATTTTAATTCAGTAATTCCACATTAAATGTCCTCTCCCCTAGAACAACTGGTCATTTCAATTTTAATGTTTCATACTGTCTGATTCCAGGAATCTCAAATCAATGTCTTAAAATAAAATTAAAAAATAAAAGAAATGGTATCATTACAAATTTCATAAGGACTTGGAGAGAAAATTATAGCTGAGAAACAACACAGTCAATGACCTCTTTTATGTGTGTCTATAATAAATCTTTCCTTTAGCAGAGTCTTGATAAAACACATTTCAAACACATTACTTGTTATCTCGAGGCTCGAGGCAATCATTCTCCATGAGACTATAAATTCGAACTAATAGATCTCACAAACTCTCCTCCTGTACAAGTTATAAGTTCCATCCACCTTGATGAATATAATGTTACAAATGCTACCAAAAATACATTAATTCTGAGGTCATATGAGGGATGCCAGTGGGAATCAAGATAATAAAAATTTATGTTGATAACGATGGTAGGCTCTGGGCATTTTTGTCTCGATATGGATAAATATAATATCACAGAAATAAACGTGACAATAGCTAGTTAGTGCATGTCAATAATAAGTCTGCATGTCCTGTAGATCTCTGTGTGAATGAGCGGCATATTTTTGTCTACTACACAAACAGGAACACACATGATGCTCACAGTGTTTTCAGTGTCTGCTTTCTCAATATATGAGGACATGAACACATAAACTTCATCTCCAGAGCTACTCTGAGAGTCACTTCCCCAGCATTTTACTATTTACTTTAAGAAAAACTACTATAAAACGCACACAAAAAAATTATGATGGAAATATATTACAATTGTATACTACCTCTCAAAGTAATAACAATATTATTTTAAGGAATATTATACAAACAAGATATTTTTCATCCTTTTTCATGCAGTTTTGTTGTGCAGCATCTTATTTGACCAAAAAAAAAAGTTTTGTTGTAAATTAATTGTTATATTTTCATTTGATTATACATAAAAACACTTAAAAGACTTTAATTGTTAAATGAAATTGTTGAGGGTTTTATTATTATTATTTCATTAGACACAATTCCTGATGATAAGTGACAAAGTCATAAAACACAAGATCCAGAAAAAAAAAATGGAATGGAATTTCACTAAATTAAAAGGTAACTAACTCTGTTGAGTTTAATTGTGAACAAACAAGATATGGAGTGAATTACATAAAAGAAAGAAATCTTAGCATGGATCTTTAAATGTATCCAGATTAATCTCTTCTTAGAAAGCCAATGAAAATTGACTGGAATAGACATTATTTGGGATTTTCAGGAGCTGGACAAAATAGGTTGGGTGCAAAAATGGGTATAAATTCACTCTTCACCTTGTATAATTAATCTCTTCGATGTCATTGTTGTAGTGCCAGGATTTTAATTTTCTTTTGCAAAAAAATAAATACTTAGAAAACAAAACTGAATTGAGCTAAAGCTGTTTATCTGAGTCGTAAAGCACTGTTTTTAACAAATTTAACAAGTTTATGTCCACTCACACACACACACACACACACATAAAAACATTCACAAGATGTACACAAGCTGACAGTACAGCCTCTTATCCGAGACAGCAGCTTGAATTGAGTGTGTTCTCTCATGTTCTCAGAGATTCAGATGTGTTTGTCATGCATAATTGCTGCAAAAGAGGTAAACAAGGTCAGTTTATCTCAAAACGCAGAGACAGATGTTTATATGATTATGAGTGTGTGACAGTTGAGAATGTTGGATGGATGGTTGACTATGTGTGTGTGCATGGATAGGTTTATATTAGAGAAGGTATGTGTGTATGTGTAGGTCTGTTTGTGTAAGAATTCTTTCAATTCTGCACATTGTAACACTATGTTCTATATTCATAGGCAGGAATAAAGCCCCTACGGCCCATCTGTGAGATGTAGATACTTGCAGCTGTGTAGCTACAGATTGTAGCAAGAGGTTTTTATCACATCTTCAATCAGATAAGACAATAGAAACACTATGATAGTTTGCTTGCGAACCTCTCAGGCAGAAATGTGTCCTAACCCAGTGGTTATCATTAGGACAGTTTCTTTTGAATATAATTGGAAATTATATTAAATGTAGGTCTAAGTATGAGGAGGATGTTCATTTCATCCCATCAATTCTTCCAGCATCCCTTTATTCAAGTGCATTTTATTATGTATGAATATCTGTGATCTTTATTGGTTGGGTAATGTAGAGCTGCTTAACTTGCATTTGTTTTTAAAACTACTTCTTAGCCTCAAAATTGAAAATTCAGCACTGTCAAGATGTCTTTTCTACCAATATACTACCAATATTTTGCAACAAGAGTAGCTGAACAAACACATCAATATCCATCAAGCACACAGACAGCGGAGTAAACACTGACACAAACACACAGGATTTTTTTTCCATCCATTTTCTTTCAGAATCTGGATAGTGTGTTTGTCATGCTGAAGTTCATTATACGGTGCTTTTTCCTGGAAATCTCTCTTGTGTGAGCATCTTTTGGACCTCTTCAGCTGAAATGCTTCTCCTTATGATAGTAATAGGACACAAAAAGCATAAGAGTGATGACAAAAGTCAGCATGAAAAGAAATTCATCTGTTTTATAAATGAATGTTGTAGATCTTATTGTGAACAATTCATTCATATGAAGCACTTCTCTCTGGTAACATATATGCCAGACTCCAACCATTTAGTTTGCTTAAACCCTGTCCATTTCTTACAATAAACTACAAACTTGCTTTCAGATCTGCCTTCAGGATAGAACCCTCCATACATTTTAATTTTTATTTATTTATTTTGTGATAATCACTTTCTCTCAGATATACGGCACAACACGGAAGAAAAGATCTGTCGCTACTTGTTACACTTTGACTTTAAGGGCCAGATTTACTAAACAGGGCAAATTAGCATTAGAGCGCAATTCCATAAAAACGCTGATGGGAGGGGAAAATTCTGCGGCTGATTTACTAACAATGCGCACATTAAAGAACACAGATCTACAGAGCGCAATCTACCAAGAGTAGCGCAAATTACTGCCTGACATGCTTTTTTTGGGTGTTAAAGAATGGTGCAAAGACCAGTAATTTGACAAGCGCAAACGTAAATCACGTTGCGTGATCCATTTTAATACTCTCCTCCCATAAATGTTGTGTCTGAAGAGGAAACTCCTATAAATGCATATTCAATAAGGTCAGGCGCAAAAATAACTGTGTCCATGGCTTCACGCCTTTTCAGCGCTACTTTTTCCTCTGTGCGTCTTTAGTAAATCCTGGCAGAACTAATTTATCGCCAAAAGACGGTTTGCGCTGGCGCGAAACTGTTTATGAGCTCTAACTGGGTTAGATTATTAGTAGCCACAAGCTATTAATTTTTATTACTAAGCTATTTTTATTTAATATTTATTAGCTATTATTATTATTATTTCGGTGTATGTCTCACCGAAACATGCTTGAAAAAAAAATCAATCGGTTCACGCCGTGCAGAATCAATATTTTAAAGTTTCTGTTCCTGCATTCCTCTTACCGTTCCGAAACTGGTTCGTGTAGAAGAAATACCGGTTCCCTTTCATGGGAACTTCGAACTGCGTCCTCTAGGGGTCGCTATTGGGAACGCCTCGTCGTGACCCGTGTCTGAAGCATACATTGAAAAAACACCAACTCGTTGGCCGGCGACAGCCATGACGTCACTACCGGTGCGACTACAGTATAAATAGGCGCCGGGAGCACACATCATTCTCTTCTTCGTCTTCACTGACCG
>NW_015635542.1:158726-169110 GCF_001515625.1 Sinocyclocheilus rhinocerous | reverse complement strand
GCATCATCTATTCTAGATTTTGGCCAAATGTAGGCTACTAAACAAAAGAGAAAATCTATTAACACTTTAAAGACATTAAAGTATTTTTTAAGATATTTAAAAATGTTTGCTGCATTGTTAAAAAACCTTATTTTTTGTTATTACTTGCATAAGATTGCGTTTTGAGAGTGAAAAAAAATAAGTCGCGTATAGGCTCACGTCGCATTTTATTATTACATTCAGAAATAATATAGGCTAAAATGCCGGTAAAGCAAAAAGTTTACAAACATTATCAACACAGTTATTAGTTTCTCTCCACAACAAATCCTCCCCAGCTAACAATTTTTGGTTCCCAGAACGTTCCCGGAACGTTAGTTTTTGGTTCCCAGAACGTTCCCGGAACGTTAGTTTTTGGTTCCCATAACGTTATTCGTTCCCCTAACGTTAGTTTTTGGTTCCCAGAACGTTATTATAACGTTCCCCTAACCTCTTTACTCCTATATGATCACCCCGCTGTACGTCAGTAATCATCCAGCACACTCGTGACCCCCTAGTATAAGCTGCATGGAAATGATCTGTATGGACTCCTAATCAGTATTATAAAAACCACATCTTGTTTTTATCTATTGTTTAAGTAATAATCTGAGCACATCAACCATCAAATGTAAGATTTAATAAGATTAAATCTGTCCATTAATATGTAAGATTACGGAGTACCCAGATTTTACATTTCTTCAGCACCAAATAAAAATGACTTCAACACAATGTATGGTTAATAAAATATGACATTTATTCTAAGATATATATATAAAAAAGGATACAAAATTACTTGACTTAAAGTAGGATATCAGTACATTAATTTCTTACCACTGAAGTGTACAGTTTGTGCAGCGGGACCTTCTTTTGATCCGTAAATAAAAACCTCTGGCTTAACATCATGTTCTCTTCAGTTAGGCATTTTAAATCCCTCCGAAATCATATTTACTCTCATAAATATATAAATTTTAAGTAATCATTCAAGAAAGAGACCGACAAATGAGCGAGTCAGTAAAACGAAAAATGACCGTTAATTTTTAAATTCTGCAAGCGCGCGGCTCTCTGTGGAAGACAGGTGAAAGCGCGTGCTGGAGAAGCGCGTGCAGATCAGAGGGGCGCAGTAAATGAAGATGAAACAAACCCACGAATTTATGATTTATGTTATCACTCTAAGCTATTTCTTCAGCACCAAATAAAAATGACTTCAACACAATGTATGGTTAATAAAATATGACATTTATTCTAAGATATATATATAAAAAAGGATACAAAATTACTTGACTTAAAGTAGGATATCAGTACATTAATTTCTTACCACTGAAGTGTACAGTTTGTGCAGCGGGACCTTCTTTTGATCCGTAAATAAAAACCTCTGGCTTAACATCATGTTCTCTTCAGTTAGGCATTTTAAATCCCTCCGAAATCATATTTACTCTCATAAATATATAAATTTTAAGTAATCATTCAAGAAAGAGACCGACAAATGAGCGAGTCAGTAAAACGAAAAATGACCGTTAATTTTTAAATTCTGCAAGCGCGCGGCTCTCTGTGGAAGACAGGTGAAAGCGCGTGCTGGAGAAGCGCGTGCAGATCAGAGGGGCGCAGTAAATGAAGATGAAACAAACCCACGAATTTATGATTTATGTTATCACTCTAAGCTTAACCCTGTCTTAATATTATAATTTAAATCGCATTTTGATTGATCTAATTCCTGCATTTTAATAAATGCTGCATTAAACGAATTTCAGGGCTCTGTATGTCATTACACGTTAACATCTGCGACGTTTTCATTGGAAAGATAGTTTTACAGGGTTATAAAAATAACCTGAGAATAACCATAAGGGAACGTTCTGTATAAGTTATTTTTAGGTTATTTTAAAAATAACCACCCTGCAACGTTCTGGGAACGTTATTTTATGGTTGCAAAAAATAACCTAAAAAGAACCATTAGGGAACGTTCTGTATAACTTATTTTTAGGTTATTTTAAAAATAACCACCCTGCAACGTTCTGGGAACGTTATTTTATGGTTGCAAAAAAAAAAATAACCTAAAAAGAACAATTAGGGAACGTTCTCTATAAGTTATTTTTAGGTAATTTAAAAAATAACCACCCTGCAACGTTCTGGGAACGTTATTTTATTGTTGCAAAAAATAACCTAAAAATAACCATTAGGCAACGTTCTCTATAAGTAATTTTAGGTTTTTTTTAAATAACCACCCTACAACGTTCTGGGAACGTTATTTTATGGTTACAAAAATATAACCTAAAAAGAACGTTCCCCTAACGTTAGTATTTGGTTCCCAAAAAAATAACCAAACGGGAACCAAAAACTAACGTTAGGGGAACGTTCTGTGTTTGCTGGGTCTAAGTTAAGGCTATGCATTTAGGCTATAAAAACGTCAATCCAAAAACAAATTAATTTAAGGTGAAACTGATGCCTGCCTCTCTTATTCGGCACGAATCCAAATGTTTCCATATTCTCGACATATCTGGATGCTAAAATATTAGACTATTTATTTTAGGCTATGCTTTGTACTTTCATCGACGTAAAACATCATCCTTCACATCGGCTATATCAGCACAGTGAGGCGGTGGTCACGCTGAACGCAACAGATTGTACAACGGAGCAGTGTAACTTGGTATTTGTTTCTTTAACTGTATTTTATTTTGATAATAAACAGGCTGCAATGTCGCAAAATATGTTGTGTCTGTGTGCACGTGAGGTGCCAGCGCGATATGGTCATACCAAGGCTTGTTGATTATAGACTAGAAGCAAGACATCTTTCAAAACTGTCAAGCTTTTGCAAAATAAATAAAACTGTAAAATAAATAAAAATGTAAAGCTTTTTGCAAAATAAAGAAAACTACTTTCTGCTGTCTCGTTTTCCTTTCTGTGAACTTTGGATCGAGTCACAATGAACCGAAACCGAACCGATTTTTTTCTTTCCTTTTGTTAATCTGTCAATGATTTAAGTGAAATGTATTTTGCATATATAGGCATACAGGGGCGTAGATTACGCGGGGGACTTTTAATATCACGTAAATTCGTCCCCCGCACTTTTTCGGGCAAGTGTGTTCGCATAGAGGTTTTCAAGAGCCGGTGTGAATAAATATAGATTTAAATTCAAAGAGACAGGATAGTCTGTGCATGATCTTTTTACTTCACTTTACTTTTAGTCATTTAGCAGACGCTTTTATCCAAAGCGACTTACAAATAAGAAAAAGTAATTAAAACTAAAAGCTAAAACTCTATAAATACTATGTATATACACACATTTAAGAAAATAAAAGAAATTAAATAAAAACGACAAATGCATACAACAACATGTCAAAAATAAAACATTTAAATGAAAAAATAAATCTGTTGACTGGTAGGTTATATAGATTACAGAAATGTTATATTGTAATGTTTTATATATATATGATTTGTGCACACATTTGTGCTAAAAAGATTCACACATGCATCAACCAGGTGTCGTGATATGGTGCGGCAGCAGGTTTCTCACATTACGGATTTCTGTTAATTGACTGATGCATATGATCTATTTCGGGCCCAGGGGAAGGTATAATGTGGATGAGAAGACTAAGTACAACTAAAAGTGTTCATGTGTGTAAGTATGTTGTTCAGGATTGTTGCACCCTCCACTCTTTGTCTAATGGCAAAGCATCTCGTACAGCAGGGGGTTCTCAAACCTCTCCATGAAGTACCCCCAGCACTGCATGTTTTGTATGTCTCCCTATATCAGACACACCCACTTCAGGTCTTACAGTCTCCACTAATGAGCTGATGAGTTGAATCATGTGTGATATATGAGGAAGACATACAAAATGTGCAGGGCAGGGGGTACTCCAGGACAGGTTTGAGACGTACAGCTTGCTTCTCAGTATAGTTAAGTATAATATCCTCCATCATGGACAACCATTATCACTGCATCCTCAGATATGGAAGGTGGTTTTCAGGCAAAGAGCACATTACAAGACAAGCCCCATTAAAACTATGTACCTGTAGTGTTTTGTAAGTGTTGAAAACGTGTAATGTTTCAAAGCGTAGGGAATACTGCAGGAGACGCAGCTTGTAGCATCTCCACTGAGGCTCGGGAGAGCGCTGACTTTAATTACCTCCATGGCTGTGCTTGTGTGTGCATCAGTCTTGTCCTCTTTTTAGCTCTGTTTTAGAACTTAGTGTGCTGCCTCACTGCCTACATAGGAAGCTGACTTCACAGGAAGCACCCTAATGGTCATGGAATCTCATAAGTGACTGATTTAGAACAGTCATTCTACTTAGAGACTGTAAGACCATCTTCATCTTCATCATCATCCAAATCACTCTGGACCCCTCACATCCAGCACACTCCCTCTTTGAACTGTTGCCATCTGGTCAACGCTACAGAGCTCTGAGCACCAGAACGGCCAGACACAGGAACAGTTTCTTCCCTCAGGCAATCCATCTCATGAACACTTGACAATAACTGTGGAACACACACTATTTATTCACTCATACACTTATTTATCTAACACACATACTCAGTCTACATTTCAATTTGCACATAATATACCTATACATACAACTGTCTATTGTTATATACCTGTACATACAATTGTCGATTTGTATATATTTTTTTATTCCTTATTTTACTTGTTCTATTTTTTATTTATTTTTATTTTTTATTATCTGTGTTTTTTTGTTCTGTCACTGTCATTCTGTTGCACTGCGGAAGCTTCTGTCACGAAAACAAATTCCTCGTATGTGTAAACATACCTGGCAATAAAGCTCATTCTGATTCTGATTCTGATTCTTAGGCAGAATTGCTTGTTGAGACTTGACTTGTTGACTTGGTGTTAGCATGTTGCATGTACTATATTAAACATAACAACGCATAGCATGAAGTCTTTTAATTTCCCCAAAGCTGCATTTATTTTATTAAAAAAAAAGCAGAAATATTGTAAAATATCACTGATTTAAATTTACTTTTTTATTTTAATATTTTAAACGTAATTTATTTCTGTGAAGGCAAAGCTGAATTTTTAGCAGCCATTACTCCAGTCTTCAGTGTCACATGATCCTTCAGAAATCATTCTAATATGCAAATTTGATGCTCAATAAATATTTCTTACTATTGAAGTATACTTTTTTTTTTAAATAATAGAAAGCTCAAAAGAACAGCATTTATTTGAAATAGAATAAAAAATTTTTTTAAAAATGCATGAATGAATGAATAAATATTACTTTACCCACATTTTTTGAATGGTAGTTTTTTTTTGTTTGTTTTTTTTTTATCTTAATCTTAATGTGTATTTTCTTATTTTTTCCCTTTCTTTTCTAAATTTAATTAATTACATTTTTAAACACATTTTTATTTTTAATTTAGTATTGATTATAATTAACTTTTTTTCACTTCGTCTGCTAGCTGAATTTTTCAGGGATCTTTGCACAGTGCCTTCCGGGATTGCATTGTCTATGAAGAATACATGATGCTGCTGCCTTTAAATTTGGCCCAAATGAGCAGTTACAGAATTGAGTTGCCTACCTTTTAGAACAGCCTTCGCATTGGAAGCACACCTATGCTGCCTTAAATGCTGCCTCCATAGGCAGCTTATTAAGGTCTGAAACAGAGCATCTGTCTAGTGTTTCCCTGTGTTCATTTTCATCTTTTGCTCCCCTCATCCCTCCCTTCCTCGCTGATTTATTAATTTCTGTTCTCTGTTGCTTCTTTTCTTTCTATGCACCATCATCCTTCGCTTCTCCTTCTCCCTCTCTGTAGCACACTGTTGGATGGTGGTAACATTAGCAGCAGCTGTTAGTTTCTGTAATCCAGCCAGATTTAGAGGGAAGCTGTGCATCTGCTCCATCATGTAGAGAGGGAGAGGGATCGAAGAGGAGGGAAATGGAGTGATTAATAAATATGAGCGAGGAGACGGAAGGGGGTAAAGAAGGCCAACAGGGGAGCAGCAGAGAGGGACACATGTACACATTAAGTGATGAGAAGAGTGATGAGGACTGGTAAACCACTAGAAAGAGAGGGAGTAAAGCAGGTCGCGCAGAGGTGGAAAGTAATGATGGTTGGAGACCGCGGTCACAGAGGGAGGCTAATAGCAAGATGGAGGGGATGAAATAAACAGAAAATGAAGAAGAGAAAGTGACATGCAGGAAGATGGTGGCTGTAAACAGTCTGTGTTTAGTCCCATATGGGTCATTTAATTCTTGTGTTTGTATTAATTTCCCAAATGACCAGCCATGTGACACTGAGACAGAACTGAACACAAAGAAGCACAATGGATTGTTCTAGAAACAAAAAAAGAATGTTATAAAAAAAATCATTGTGAATGCATTTTTATTTTCAGGGGGGAGTTCACTAAGAATGAATTGTGCCTGCTGATAGAACTGTTTATTTGCACTGTCTGCATTGTTTTAGTGCCCGATTCAGTTAAATAATTATGCAAATCTGTGCTCAGTGCAATTTCTATGGTGCAGTCCCACTCTTGTGAGTTGGCGTTGTGGAGGACACAGCAGACTATCAGGATCTGGCATAGATTGGTGGGGCTGTAAACAACATCACTTCAACACCACTGCAGTCCAAGTACTTGAATCCAGCACTACACTGCATGTCTGGATAAATGCCTGCTTGTAATGCTTCTAATCCACTATTTGATGAATAACTGCTGCTGTGTTTAATAGAAAATGTTGACATGTCTCGTTTAAATGTAATTCTGTTTACTTACTTTCTGTGGGGGAAATAATGCATCATTAATTGCAGCAGACTTTTTTGAACAAGGCGGAATCTATTCATACAAATTTGCATAAAAAGCAGACATTTTTTATGTCTGTGCATGTATATGTTATTGTTTAAAGGTTTGGGATCAGATTTTTTCTTTAAGAAATTAATACTTTTATTCAGCAATGATGCATTGAGTTGATCAAAAGCTACAGTAAACACATTTACAATAAAAAATAAATATTTTAAATAAATACTGTTTTTCAGAAAATATTAAAGGGTTAGTTCACCCAAAAATGAATTACTCACCCTTATGTCGTTCAAAACCCATAAGACCTCCGTTCATCTTCGGAACATAAATTGAGATATTTTTGATTAAATCCAAGAGCTTTCTGAGACAGCAATGCAACTACCATGTTCAAGGCCCAGAAACGTAGTAAGGACAGAGTTAAAATAGTCCATGTTAAAAATAGCCCAAACTTAATTTTATGAAGCTACGAGAATACTTTTTGTGTGCAAAGAAAACAAAAATAACTTTATTCAATAATTTCTTCTCTTCCATGTCAGTCTTCGACACGCATTCAGGAGAGTATCATGATGCATGCGTGTGGTGCTGCTGATGCGTTGCGCCTGGTTTACAAGCAGAGGAAGATGCTGTACATAAAACAGTCTTCGTAAACATGTCTGAAGATTTCTACAGAGAGGATGACTTGCAATTTTCTTTGTCCAGCCTTATTCGAACCAGAATAATTAGTGTGCCAAAGATGAACAAAGGTCTTCCAAAGTTTGAAACGACATGAGGGTAATTAATGACAGAATTTTCATTTTTGGGTGAACTAACCTTTAAGCAGCACAACTGTTTTCAACATTAATAATAATAATAATAATAATAATAATAATAATAATAATAATAATAATAATAAATACATGTTTCTTGAAAATTCAGCTTTGCCATCACAGGAATAAATTACATTTTAAAATATATTCATATAGAAAAAGATGATTTTAAAATGATTCTGTATTTTGGGTCAAATAAATGCAGCCTTGGTAAACTTAAGAGACTTACATCCACAATACACATACTGTATATAGAGAGCAAAGCAGGTCACACAGATACACACATATCTATGTAATTGCTTTGAAAATCTTATTTATATATAAATGTGCTATACATAAATAATGGCTTCTTAGAATGTCAGTAACAAGAAAGGTCTGAAAAAAGATTAGTTTTCTTCATAGCAGTGGAATCAAAAGAGGTAATACATGATTTCATTCAGTTATATGTTTTTAGTAAATACTGTGAAGAAGACATCATCTGTCAGAAAACTGTCAGAAACACTTTCACACACGCACACACCCACAGATATACGCACACTTTGTTGTTGTGGCTTGACTAGCAGGAATCTCTTGAAGGCTTCCTCCCTAGAGTCAACTAATCAGAGCTCTGGGCTCTGAGAGTTGGAGAACTGGGAATGCAAATGAGAGACTGCAGTATTGGTGTGTGCTTCAGTGTTTGTGTATGTGTGAGTGTCTGTGAAGACTGCTGTAAAAAGATGGCAGATTTTGTTTAACAGGCTAATTAAGCACTAAACTATTCCAGATCTGGCTACGAAACAGGGAGGGGTGGAGAGTGAGGGAAGAGAGAAAAATAATTTCCTTTCAAACTGTTTTAATCCTGCTTAGAGTTTGTCTGGTCCACTCCTTCAAGCAGACAATGCATCACTGCCCTCTCACTCTCTCTGACTCGCTTCCACTTTTTCAAGGAATCAATGTGTCTGCTGTATTTTTGGCCATTAGCCCACGCAATACATCAGACATGTAAAGGAATATAAAAGGTGTAAAATATCTGTGCTGTTACAAAGATTCACAGAATTGCTCTACTCACCCATCTCACTTAGAGTAAATTGTGACCTTGCTTTTTTCGAGCTTTACTTTGGTGCCCCCTCTCACTTTGACTGATATCAGTCTGCAACACAGAAAAATGAGAAGCTGTCGACCTAAAAACCAAAAATATGAGAGGGATGATAATATCACTGTGCAGAACAAATCACAAAAATATGTTTATTTGGATTTGAACTTGAGACCTTTCTCAATGATTAGTAACACTACTGCATTAGCATTTATACACATTTATAACACATCTGTCAATTTAGCCTGATAAACACTGTGACTACATACATACATATATATATATATATACATACAGTATATATATATATATATATATATATAAAGAGAGAGAGAGTGAGATAGATGTGTCTGCTGTCGATGGATGGATGGATAGATAGATAGATAGATAGATAGATAGAGAGAGAGAGGCAGAGATAGAGAGATAGATAGATAGATAGATAGTAGGGGTGCAACGGTTCAACTTACTCACGGTTTTAGAGTCACGGTTTCGGTATGGTTCGGTATGTGCTATGTTTAGGGGAAAAAACTATTCAAATAAAAAAAAATAAAGAAAATAAGAACAAATAATCTAACTACAAGCAACAGCACAAATAAATGCAATGGAGCAAAGATACAAATAAAATAAACAGTGCTTTTCAGGTTTTTTAGGTAGGTCTAACAGTTTTTAGGTACAGAAATGTAATAAAGTAATCGAATGTAAAACTACATTGCATATTTGACTGTATAAATTAAAAATGATTCCTTATTAAAGTTACAAAAGTTATTCAATCAAGAGCAGAGTGATTTCCGTGTTGTTGCTGTTTAATTAACTTTAAGAAAGTACTGTCACTTTAAGAGAACGCACTGATCCAGTGCATGATACTGTTTGTTCAGCCGACTATGTCTGCTAGGATACTCACCAAGACGGGCATTTTAACATCATTTTTGTGTGAATTTGTCCATTCAAGCACAATACTTCAAAGAGAGCTTAATATTTGCGCGCGTTCTGAGACGGGGATTCATGCTTCGGATGAGCGCACACACAGATCTTCCAACCCGATCTCATGAAAGTGCGTATAAATAGTACGCCAAATAAAAACGAAAACTCGTGGTATTGATATGCAAAAATGGACTTTGGCGTGTATATGCTACGCGATGGATAGGTTTAGGGTTGTTCTCACTGCGCCGACGAATTGGGATATCGCTTCGATAGACCAATCCACTTCGAGTGTAAACTAAATGAGCCAATGCACATTGGCATGCAATTATTGCATCCAGCTGCCGCTGATCACAGCGTGAGTATAATAAGGCAGCAGGTGCAATGCATACCAGCTTTTCACTTCGGAGCCGAGCAACAACGTCGTTCCACTTCAGGCTGCACTACCCCTGTCGTGTTGCAAGCAGCCATCTCCCCTGTGCGCCTCAACACTAAAAGAGCATTTCCTAAAAGAGCAGATTTCTCTAAAAGAGCTACACGGGTGCGTCTTTATAAAGACGACGGATCGTCCTTATAAGGATGCCGTTTGAAAGGGTCGGGCTCGAGTGGAAACCTCCACCGTGTCCCGAGCCCTCAAGGCTTGATGATTGGTTTCTCGGGGTGGCTCGCACTGGTTCTCAGCGCCCCGCCCCGGTGCCTTTCTTCCCGGAGGTGCATGACGAGCTCACCAGGTCGTGGACGGAAACTTTTACTGCCAGAAACCGGCCGGCGGGCTCCTCCTCCCTCACTACCCTCGACGGCGGTGTAGCGAAGGGGTATTCGGCGAT